>NW_022984815.1:222953-284794 GCF_010094145.1 Didymella exigua CBS 183.55
CATGCAGAGCGTATAGATATTGTTCTCCTTGCAGAGCTCTTGAAACTCAAGAGAGTGGTGGCTCTCATGGCTGTCAAGGACGAGCAGGCGACGCGCACCAACAACGCGAGTCTTTGTGTGAGCGTTGAAGTGCTTCAGCCACTCTACTCCTAGCTTGTTGTTTGTCCAGCCATTGTCGCTAACTGCGATTACCCAGTCGCGTGGGATCTCTGCTTCCTCGTACCAGGCAGATAGATGATACTGGCCAGCGAAGATGAGGAACAGCAGGACTGACCAGCCAGCAGCGTTGATTGCAGCAATCGCCGTCACCCACTCGCGATTACCTGGCTGAATAGCCTTAGGCCTGCCTCTTCTTTCTGACCCTGTTACAACAAGTTAAGTTGTAATTTTGCCTATTATAAAGCTAGCCTTGTTAAAGTTGTACACGTTATTATCGCAGATGCTGTACTTGGCCTTTGTCTCCTCTACAAGCTTAAACTAGCTCCTGATTAGAGCTGGATCCTTGCATAGAGCTCTCTGCCTATCGTATGCTCGATTGAAACGCGTCCTAAGACTGTCTGTACGCTTGACAAAGTTGCTTGGCCAGTCTCTGCCTACAGGAGAGCTACCACGCGCTAAGAGTAGCTTATTAGCCATATCACGTACAGCTGCGTACGTAGGCGAAAACCCACGTGTATCTAGATCCAGTATATGCTTTACTATTACCTCCTCCTCTTGCTTGGTAAGCTTCTTTGAGTTGGGCTGGCAATTGCGTCTAGCAGGTTTGCCAGCGTGTTAGCGGTGGAGGGTAGCGCAAGAGACTTTAAACATTACTACAGCGCGCCTTTCAGTCTAAATTTAATTTGCATTAAGAGCTAAGATTGTAAGGTGTATATCAGTCTCACAAGAAGCGTGTTGGGCTATGTTTGGTGGAGCCATAGTTGATTTATAGTTGTAGGGTATAGAAATTTGGTGGGGTGGCTCACTCGCTTCGATGGCTCACTCGCTTAGTATTTACGTTAAGCCCTGAAGGGACAATCTGGTCCGAATTTTGAGTAAGAACTCACGATGCCCCTCTGGTTACGAGTGTACAGCTACATCTGCGAGAGCCAGTAGGAACGCACTTCGTCCACATGCTGGTCTTTAACCAGCTCTTCCTCTAAAACATGATCCTTGAAATCCTGCACAACGTATTGTGTCGTCAGGAATCGAGCCACTTCTGGCGATGATCGATCAGTTAGCTTGCAGTACGTGTTAGAAGGATCCAGTTCCATGTCGTCGCAGATTATAGCAGCTGGTCCCTCTCCATTTGTACCAGAACATGTCTGCTATCATATGCATCAAAGGGTAGCCGACAGGAAGGAAGGCCGTCATCAAAGTCGTGTTCGAATCGATCACTAGCAGGCCCTTTGGATCGAATAAAAGAGGAGACTTTTTGTATAATTCCCCAAGTATCATTAGGTCTTTCTCAGTGTAGCAGGGGTCTTGGAGAATGACCTGAACGGGTTCCCGGTGGACGCTCTCCAGCTGATCTGCGATAGTGAAAGTAGTCATATGTTGCAGTGAAGACTGATACCACGCTTTATCTTGGTTAAGGGTGCCCAAGCCAATACATACAATCTTGTTGATTGACAGATGTTTTGCGGCGAGGTCAGAAATCGTTTGGAAAAACCTGCTGCGGGAATTGCTTTCCTTCCAAAGATTTTAGTTGAAGCGAGATGGTACAACAGGAGAAAAAAACAAATAGTCCCATGGGAGAAATTTCACACAGTGTTTCGGCTCAGACCAAGGCTTGAGTACCATTTTCACCATCCAGGGCTCTCTTGAGCGCAAGTCCTGAGAATATTGACCATCCGGACCGTGCAGTCTTGGCCAATGAGAAGGAACCTCGCAAAAACAAAGTTACAGACGGTTGAAAGGATGTGTTTAGGCTTGTAAGTACAGATCGGGGGTCGCCAGTCCAATCAAACAGCTATAGTATACTGCGATTTACCCAAATATTCGAGGGAACCATGGTCCGCTTCACCCTTAATTCGGACTGCGCACCAGAAAACAACAATGCTCGCGCAACTGCCCCACTGTAGAGTCAATGGCTACATGAGTCCCTCCGGCGTGATGCCGACGATAAGGTGTCAACAAGTCGGTCGTGATGTTGCGGCCCAAGACGCGCGATTCAGAAAAGCCAGAATCCTTGCATTTATTGCATTTCGCTCTGAATTATGACACTGCCATAAAACCAGTGTGCATTAGGCCTTTTGGGACTGTAAGCGCAGGCTTGGACCGTGGTCTACGAGCCTGCGGTTCAAGAAGCTGAGGTCGTGATGTCAAGCCCAAGCCAGGGTGATGGCGTGCGAGAGCCTGCACGCGGGCGGTCCCGCTGTCACTTATTAAGCACCATAACGAAGCTAAGACTGGTAAATCCATGTCGATGCCATGTCGTTGGAAGGCGTAGAGTCTGTGGCTGCAACGGCGGTGCAAGAGCGTGCTGCGATTGGAAAGCGCGTCTACGGAGTTAAAGCCGTCGGCTTCTTAGTCAGCAGCGGGTCAACGGCTTCTTCTCCGCGCGGCTAACGTACATCATGAACAGCATTTACATGTCCATGGTGTTCAAGAGGAAGCCGTACCTGCGCATTGCGCTGCCAACCCAAATGCGAGACTTGCTCTTCTTTTGTCATGATCGGTAGCGAACAGGGAATAGCGCTATGCCACCCATGCAAGAAGAGATTGCCGACCCACTGTGTCTTTTCACCCCGCCTCGCATTCGCTTTATAACAAACACACCATCGAGTGGCTGCATCGAGGGTGATCCAGTCAGATCGCGGGAGCGCGACCTCGAACGGCATCTCACGGGTCAGAGAAACGTCAATGCCACGCCTAGGGCACAAGAAGAGTCGGTTAGGTTGCCGGCAGTGCAAGGCACGCCACGTGAAGGTGCGTTTTGGAGGATTTACGTCTCGTGGCTAAATGCCTATTCGTTCAGTGATCACTCAAGACACATACTGATGGGTTGCTAGTGTGACGAACTGAAGCCGTGTACAAATTGTGCAAGACACGGTGTACAATGTAGTCTTATCACAGATCGACCGCCTTCCGCATCATCCGCTGGAACAGGTAGTGGTAGTGGCGCCTCGCAACGTGAGCGCGATAATAAATCATTGAATGAGCGCCCCAGAACTGTGAGTTTCGGAGACCGTAATGTGCAACATTCAGCTGAAACGCCCGTAGGGTTCGTCGACGTGGTCACCCCCTCTGCTCATCGACTCTGTCCTGAAGCATTTAGCTGTATCACCTGGAGATGGCGCTTCAGAAGGGAGCTCTCCGAGTTCCCAATCAGACCAGTTCCCATTCCTGAGGCCGTTCACCCACAAGCCCGCAACGAATCAGTCAGATCCCTGGGTTCGGGATATTGAATTGATGTTCGTATATATCGACCGCCATGTAGACCGCAATACTGAATCGAAACAGGCATCATTGGACCATCGAGGCTTATGATGAGCTATCGCAGCGTGATGACATGCGTTTCACTTGGAGGGTCGAGGCACCAAAAGTAGCTGTGACCCACACGTTCCTGATGCACGAAATATTGGCATTTGCTGCATTCCACAAAGCATCACAGCTTCCTGATAAGCGCCAGGAGTACTATACCTTGGGGATTCATCACCAACACCTTGCTATCAAGGGGTTGCGACCAAAACTCCAGGACATCGTGCCAGACGAGGCGCCAGCTATTCTTGCCACTTCGACACTGCTCACTCTAGGTGTCTTTGCTTCAACAGGATTCGAGGCCAGTTGTTTGGAGCAACCTTCACAATCGTCCGCCATCGATGGCATCTTGAACATTTTTTCGCTCATGCAAGGCATGGGTAACGTACTGGCACTGGCTCACACGCATGTGTTTGAGTCTTTTCTTGCACCGATGTTCCGCGATCCCCTCGAAGCGACTCCTTCGCAGCCGTTACTGCAGGAGCTTATACATCATTTGCCTAGCGTGATCTCGTTCATCGAGACAAAGCAGGACCTGCCAGACGAGGAACGCACTGGCTTTTTAGGTGTCATTGATCACTTCGAGCCTGTGCTGAGGCTTGCGAGCCCTGCGCGGGTGGATAATCGGGAGCTCCGATTCCTCTTCTTCTGGCCATTGCATCTCAATGGCAGATTCCTTGACAGTATTCGACAAAGGCATTCGGGTGCGCTTGTCATATTGATGTACTATGCGACCATGCTGTTTGCTGCGGAGCCTCGTTATTGGTTCATGAAGGGTTGGGGCCATTCTGTAATGAAGGCTTGTTATGAAGAGGTCGACAAAAGCTGGCTACCTGCCCTACAATGGCCCTTGTTATTCTTGGAGACAGGTCCCACTTACGACCTATTCACAAACATCAGTCGACTTCATGGTGGTAAAGGGGCTCCGGGGGGTCCACTGGTCCTGCCGTTTGTGCAACAGCAACCACACACGGTTCCTTTCCGACAGTACGCGGAGCCTCCTTTGCGATCACCCCAGCACAAAGTAGTGTCGACTCTGGACCGCAGCGGCCCATGCCCACACCTTACCGGAACAATGCCTCCTTCATATGCGCCTCAGATGACCAGTGCATCAAGCCCGCCTCCAGTCGCTGATGCAGTGCGAACCCAGAATCAATGTATCGATCAGACCGATCACATCTCCAGCAATTCCACTGATCCAAGGCGTGAACGAGGGCAAGACCCCAATCGGGAGTTGCGTAAACGAGAAGGCACATGATACGACTGCTGCAGTGATTGCCTTACAGACAATGTCGGTCGCCAGCCCTGCATCCTGAGGAGATGGGACGTTGGCAGCGTCGATCTGCCGAGATTGGGCAAGAAGACAAATCCTTTGGAGAACACAACGTATTTTGTATTTGCCGACTTTCTCTGCAACACAATGGCCTGGGCAGTTGGGTGCGACAATCACGTGACTCTCTCGAGTCGCTGCTGGCTAGAGCAATCCTCCAATAGCATCAACAGATGACACAATCGCAGTCATCACGTCCATCTCAATTCTCTACATATTGGTTTCACGATCAGGAGAGCACGGCAATAGACACGGCAGAGAGTACTCACCAGCTATACCGCACTTTATCCGAGCCATGCTATGTGCTTACACTACTTGCAAGGATTCTTGTCAGCGGCACTCAGCCTTTTTGCTGACCTGACGTACAGCCTACGAGGCCGCTACATCAGTATTGATTGCGAAACTTTTGATGACGTCGCCTTGCGCCTCTCATGCAACCTCATGCGGGACATATCTGCGTGTGCTGCTTTCACCGCAGTCTAGACTTACTGAGCACACAATCGAGGCGAACAACAAACGCATACGTTTTTGTGCGTTGACTTCACGATTGATTGCGCATATACTGCAACCTACCAAATAGGAGTGGCCAGTTGGCATGCTTGGTGGATTCGACCCGCAACAGGGCATGCGTGAGCACAGCCAAAACACTGGCGGACCACCTATCCTAAATAACAGAGCCCCAGTTCCTTTGGAGACCTTAAAATAAGAAAACTAGCCTTGTGCCCGCCAGCTTTGCGTCGTGTTTGCTATTGGTAGGTGGTAGGCTCTTATGACGCGAAGAAAGCTGGATATAACAAAACATCCATTGTAGTTCCCAGAGGCACCATCAGCTCGTACAAATCATTGCTGAAGACCTCACACTCTTACGACTCTGAAACTTGTATCTAGTCTTTGCCATTACACAAGAGGTAGGGCGCAGTGTTATAGCGAGACATCGGGTGGTGGGGACACCGAACGTTGCTTAAGGAGAACCTGGATAATTGCGCGAGGCATTCTGCATCAATCTACAGGCTGAGTCAACTTAACGCAGTCCCACAAGGTTGCAGAATCTTACGCAGGCATAAAACTCTGATGCGTCAAGTCGCCCGTTCTAGACCTGCTAGATGATGCTCTGCACCTTTGTTTCTTTCGCCCCTAAGCATCGCAAAGAAGCAGACGCATTTCGCCACAAGAACACCTAGCCAGTCACCTAGTATCTGGCTCCTCACTGCCGCGTATTGCAATTGCTCGGCCCTGGAGCCATGATTGAAGATTAAAGTTAGCACTTTCAGCTGGACAGCCGTCGCTCAGAGGGCTGAAAGCCACCACACCCATGGCATCATCGGAATATCTTCGGGAGTAGAACATGTGACATTACATTTTTATCTTCATAAAGAGTGTACTAGTGGGTATCAGATATCTGAGCGCAACGCAATACATGAAACAGCCCCCAAGGGGAATATATGTTCAACGAGTGCCGACAACAAATAAACAACGATGGGGAACAGGCAAACTACAAGGCCACAGAGATGCTTCACACCAGTTCGACTCCTTCTTCATTGGGATAATAGTCACCCACCTAAGGGAGGCTTGCTAGCCCAGCGTATCTGCTCCTCTGGCGTGGGCTGTGAAACGGCTGTGCTGTCGCTCGCGATCGTGGTTTGGCTAAGGCCGCGCTGATTCGATGGGCGTCTTTCTACAATAGTCACAGTGGTGGCTTCCGCCTTCGTCTCATTCTTTGGGCCGACAGCTTCACCGGCTGCAGCTGTCTCGGCAGGGTGCGTGGGCCGCGAGGTTGTCGCCTCCTCCTTGTGGCCTGCCAGCCTTTCGTCGATGTTGGTTGATAGTGACGTGTCGCTAGGGCCGCGACTGTGCAGCGGGCTATTCAATGGGCTTACGCCTGGGTTGCACTGCCCCTCGTCGCCAGGTAGCTCAGCAATGGGCGTCCCAGGTGTATTCTGGCCTGATGAGGCGTGGTCTCTCTGTACACTACGCCTGTGCGGCTTCCCTGGCGTGAAATAATCTCCACCTCCACCGACGTCGCTCGCGCTTTCTGGGGGTGGGCTATACAGCTCGACTGGCGGGCTGTCTGGAGACATCTCGCTGATGGGTGGAACAGATTTGTGGTCGACTGAGTAGTAGCCAGTAAGTGGAGTTATTGGCGAGTTCGGAAGATCGGAGCCCGTGAGCTCAGAGACACGCCGATATTTGACCTCCTGGCCGGCTAGTGTTGGATCGATCTGTCGGGTTTGGTAGGACTTCTGAGCAGCTTCTTTCTTGGTATTCCGTTTCCTCCAACAACAGACGGCGACAATGCCAGCTATAACGAAGGCTACGACAATACCTATCACAGCCCCAGCAATGGCACCTGGAGCCAAGCCTCCTCCTGACGAGCGTGCCGTAGGATTTGTTGTCTGATTGTAGATACTCACGAGTTTTTGTTGTGGCATTGGGTCGGCGTAGTAAACTGGAGCGACTGTAAAGTTGAGGTTTTCGTAGTCGACGATAATATATGCCTCTTGGAGAAAAGTGCGACCCAGAGTGTACACGCCCCTCTTCGACTTTTTGATGGGAAAGTAGTTCGATGTATTCCCTCCCACAGGAGTCCACGAGTGATCGAACGCAGAATACCCAAGTTCGACGCTTGTAAACCTACCACTGTCGGTTGGGCCCTCCGCGATTTTGAAAGCGACTGTGCCATTCTGTTGTTTGTTTCTTTCATGCGACGAAGCGTTCACGAAATACAAATTTTGGGTCTCGTCGTATTTGAGGCCGAATGTTGCTTCAAATTGGTCGCAGATACAGTCGGGCAAGATCAAAAAGGGTAACATCGAGTCGATATTGGCTCGAAAGCCAGTACAACCTTGAGTAGTAAAGGAGGTAGGGTTCACCGCCACGCCCGGGTTCGAAGAGTAGATGATTGAAGGAATACCGATCTCGAGGGTGTACGTCTGGTCATTGGGCATGTGGAGGGATAAAGTCTTGTCAGTCATACGAGACTTGTCGTAGCCACCGAGAACAAGATTACCAGGGGCTCCCTTCTCGTTATTTCCTAGCTTTGGTCAGCCAGTGCGGTCAGTTCAGGTCCTTTGCGGGCTGTAGACATGTTTCTTCGGTTGTAGCCAGTAACTGTTTCTAAGAGGCGGGTGGGCCGCGAAAAATAGTACTTACTGTACCAAGCGCCCGCGGTGTAGCCATAAGATATGCTCGCAATCTTGCCAACGGACTTGAACTGTGTCAAGAAAGTGGGTTTGGTCGCGCCGTCGCCGCCGACTGAACCCATCGCAAGTCCGAATGAACCCAGGTAGTAGTCCTTGAAAATATACCAGGCGATATATATGTCCTGAAGAACGGGGCTCGATTCGTCGCTGAGGCCAAGACCAACATTCGTCGACCCCCATTCCCCGCGCAGCGACATATTACCTTGAACCAGGTCTTGAGAATACCAATCAGGAACTGGAATACTAAAAAGTCCCGCAGTCATCCAGCTGCCTGATTTTTCCATCCCAAGAAGCTGCTGACCTCCGCTGGAGATGAGAATACCCCGTTGTTCTGCACATTCTTTCGTAACGCACCATTCAGTACTTCCCGGTACGAGGACCATTGGCGAGGAAGTGAATATGAGGACCTTGAAGTTCTGACCATGGAGTCCCTGGCTGTCGGAGTTGACATTGATGTAGAAAGTCGACCATTTTCCATCGTTTCCATCGAAAGTTCCACTGGTGTTGACGACTATCGGAACGGGTATTGTCGTCACTTCGTCACGCTTCTGGAGATGCATCGTAGCGTGATATAAATGACGAGCAGAGAAGATTTGAAAGGGTCAACGCGCAATAACAAGGTTTGAGGACAAGGGCACAAATCGCAAAAAGACTGGCACGTCTCGATGGGTCGGCTGATCTGAGCAGCAGCATCGCATAAAGCGGAAGTGTCAGCTTGGGCTGGCAAAGGGGGCCGCAGGGCCGCAGCTTTCCTGTGCGTCAGCGTCACAGCGTAGACGTGATGCCTTCAAGACAGGGCCAGCCGGGTGATGAAAAGACCGCTCTCTGTCGAGCAACCTCCACGCCAGAAGCGGGGTACATTCATCGTACTGCCAGCACGACAGCTGCGTGCGTTACACTCGTCAAGGACCCCTACAAACGACTGGTCTATGTTTACCGGTGAGGGAGAGCAGAATCTGTGGGCGCTACCAGGCTGACTATTGGAGGAGAAATAAGCAGGATTTGCCTCGCAGAATCTGGCGCTTTATGCTCAGACCAGTCCAAACAAATGTGTGCTAGAGCTGCATGCAGGGCTGCAGCAAGAGTGAGGTGGCTGAGGAAGGAGGATTAGAGAAAGGCGCGTTGGATGCTATGCTAGGAAAGGACTAGTAGCCGCCTTTGGTACCAATCAGCAGGTGCTAGCAAGCCCCGCTAGATTGCACGCCCATGCAGGCCGTTTGCTGCCTCCTGCAGAGCCGCAGAACAATGCCTTTAGAAGTACCCAACGCATCAAACTTACCGTCGCACAGCCCCCGCTTGTTATGCCCGTTGAACATGCGAACTTGGCTCTGTGCAGTCAACCATCGCAAGCCTCGCGGGACAGCTGATGGCCGCGCAAAAGCAACATGATGCTATCGAGAGCCTTACTTCAGATCCGGCCCCCAGTATACCGCGCAGGCCCTGTCACCCACCATCATAATCCTGCCTTGCGCTAAGCTACCCATCCACTGACGACCTGCAGCTGTCTAGCACTCTGCAGGCAGGTCGCCAGCTTCTACCAGCCCTTTGGTACTGTCAGCAAGCGGCAAGGGCGTGCGGTAGCGAGTAATGTCTGGACCACCGATCGAGATAGTGTGCGTATAGTCTTACACCTGCCCGACCGTATCTAAATAGAGAGGAGCCAAGTCTTACGTCCGCATTCTGCACCACGTCCGATGCTTCCTTGGCCGTACCTCCACCTCCTTCGTCATCCGACCACCAGCGGTATTCACCTCTACCGCATGGCGGTCACGTTTTTGCCTCAAATAGGTTTAGGGGTAATGTACTGCCTCTCTACGACTTGCTGCGGTCCTGGCCGAGCGGCTGTCGAACGGCGTGCTGCCAAGTCGATCGTTGCCTTTCGCTCGCATGACTTGGGCCCGGAACGTGGTGTCTACCCATTCTGGTAGGCAGGATTGTTGTTGAAGCTTGGATTCGAGCCCTGCAAGCTCAATGGTACGCTACTGTAGCTGTGGACTGCTTGCTGCCGTTATCCTTCCCTTATAGCCACGAGCTGCTGCTCGCTCGCCTTCCCTCTCCTCAGCTCCAGCCTTCAGCCTATCGTGACGTTTGAGGTACGTGAAATTACTACTAAGCCCTTACACAACCCTTTGGTACCAAGGCAGGTCATCTCCCACTATGGCATCTCAATTGTGCGACTCTATAATCGGCTCGGCTGTGTACTGGTCAAATTTCCCCCAGAGCTAGGGCGCCCTGCATATGAAGATCCGCCACAACTTTACAAGTCGTCTCACGTGCATGTCTGATCATCAGTCGCAGTCTCCAGCTGGCGCGCTCGCTCGACCGGTTACAGTGTTCGCTCGTTTTCAAAAATGCGCGGCATTTCGTATTTGCTGGTTCTCGTTGGGGTGGTTGCCGCTCAAGGCAATGTGACCCTTCCTACGAGCCCGATCCCCTCCAGCCCATCAACTTCCGATACAACAGAAGAACAGCCGGTGCTCTCAATAGTAGGAGGAGTCGGCTACAACACCTGCAAAGCAACAACAAGATGGGTCACGCCAAAGCCGATCTACGTAACTGTTACAGAGAAAGTCCCAGGGCCCAAAGAGACTAAGACGATTACTACTACGTGCTACGAAACCATCCACGACACGAAAACACTCACATCTACGACTACCTGCACGGTGGTAAGTTCCTATCATTGTCTTGCTTTTCGCGGAAGATGTAATGTCGACTCTTGTGCGGCTGAACACGTCGCCCACGGGCCTTGCTGCTTCAAGGAAAGACATTCAGCGGGAATCCATGGCATTCTTCTGACCTTATGGGATATCCGGTGATCACAATAAATTTTGCCAGGCGAAATTACACCTACAAGACGAACTGCGCTAAAGAAATCTCCAGACCACCACACAACCAGGTGTTAATATCACGACGACGGAGGCGGGTCTTCCCAACGATACGAATGTAAGAGTACTTTCTAACCTCGAACAGACTAGGACATCGACTATTTCGGTCCCCTACACTATCACAGAGCCTGCGTTGCCCGGGCAAAACTACACAATCACCGAGACTACCGTACGTGCTCTGCAAGATGTCCTCTACCTATTTCAAGGGCTTATTGATTATCTTCTAGACCTGCACGAGTACTCTTAGTTCGACTACGGTACGTTGTCAATATCTCACGACTTGACGATGAATAGTGCTGACCTCAGTAGACATGCACCACCACGGTGACGAAGGATATTACGCTTTCGGGCTCAGACATCTACGTCACGGTACCTGGCCCTACGATCACTCAAAATCAGACATATACCGAGACATCTACAATTATAAGCGTACGTTCCAGCTCTTCTCTATCGCACTAGATTGAATATTCTTGTGGTAGTTTGCCGTGGCCGCACCGCGCTTTTTCTGTGAAAGGCTGGCTTCGCGCCCAGACTCACAGAATTTTGGAGTGAGCTCCTGCGCGTACCTCATAATCCATACGATTCTCTGGTGACTACGATACTTCTGTTGCCGTAGCCGATTTATTTTGGCTGCTCGAGGGCTCGCGTGCTCTTACCATTTTCAAGCATGCGATTTGCTGCCCGTCCACGACAAGACAATCCAGTGTCCATCACTGACCATACACAGCTTGTTCTAACCACGAAGGTCGATGAAACCACGAGACACATAACAGGTAAGCCATTCCTCATCTCACGTTGCAGAAAACCTCGGCCACAGATATTAGTGCAGCTCCAGAAATCCTTCCTGGTTGCAGGTGGTGCACAGATGAGCCTTGAATACCTCCCATACCCCTGAGAGTTCGGTTCTCCCATCCGAATTTTGCACCAATTCCCAGGTATCCATGCACTAATAAAAAGTCCAGACTGGTCGACGTATGTCAGCACAGCGACCTACTCGACCTGGATAACCTCCTATATCACTTCCTGGATCCCAATAACTATAACCGAGCCAGGTAAAACGTACACATCCTGGGCCACCACTGTCATCACGTCGTTGTACCCCACCACTACAACAGAGCGCACCTCATACACCGAGACAGTGGAGAAGACCATCGAGACGCCTGGGCCGACTATCGAGGTCACTAAAGTCTCAATTGAGACGCAGCTGAGTGTTCAGACGCAACTCAGTTACATCAAAACTACGAGTCTCACTACGACCACAAAGCTGGAGGAAGTCACTTCAACGTCGTACATCACCAGTTCCTACCCAGTTTATGTCACCTTGCCCAGAGAGACCACGACTACTATCGAGACCTCGTGGATAACGACAATCATTCCCACAACATTTGTAGAGACTTCTACATTGACCACATCGTTCCCAGTGACAGAGGTTGTATATGTGCCTACGACCGAGCGTACCACTGAGCGCCTTACTGAGCGATCCACTGAAACGAACTATATCACTACAACGGAGCTACGAACAACAACAACAACTTCTTACAGCACAGAGATGATCACAACCGAAATCCCCGGACCTACAAGCACAGCTACGTTGACAATCACAACTTCCTACCCTGTTCTGGTGCCCACAACATTCACAGAGGCGGTCTCTTACCCTGTGACGACTGTACAGACTCTTCCAACTACTGTGGAGATCACACGAGTCGAGATTTCGGTCGTCACAAACATGATGGAGCGCACGGTCACGAGCGTTTCGACATCTCTGTCCACCATTGTGCTCCCGCCATCGACCAGCGTGATCACATCTACCATTTTGACCACTCAGATCGTTACTACACAGCTCCCCCCCAGCACAATTCTTTCGACAGTCACAAGCACTTCTATCATCCCTCCGATTCCAACTACGATAGCATCGGGAACTGCAATCACGCTTCCGGCAAGCACATTTACTACAAGTTTTGTCTCGACTATATTGCTCCCCGGCCAGGTCACTACAAGTACTCTGACTCAGCCGGGCTCCACACAGATCATCACGAGCCAGATTCCGGCATCGACAACGGTTTCGACTGTGATCTCTTCGCTTTTGATCACGACAACCGAACTGGTGCCTACTACGATTTTGCAGACTGTGACGGCTCCCGTTAGCTCAGCATCTAGCGCTAGCTCAACCAGTCCAGCTTCGATTTCTTGTTCGAGCGATTGCCACATCTCTGTCCAGGCAACTCGTCTTGAATATCCTGGTTCAGTCATCGTATCTACAGTCACCGTACCTACAGTATTCGTGGATATCTACACGGATGACGCCGGAAATGACGTCAGCACCGTAACTCGGACCGAAACACTTCCACCGCAGAGCGACATCCCGACCTGGAACTACAATGGAGTTCCCTTGACATATGGGACAATTTACGTTGCGTACGAGATCTTCAGTCAGACGCGTGTGGAAATAGTTTCGTCACATTGCATTACCGATGTCATCACTCTGGACTTACCTTCGCCTACGAACTATGCTCCGCTTATTGTTAAGTCAGCAGATATTCCTGATACTAAATACGTACACCCTACTGTGAAGGCCTATCTTGATAGCCTACCAACGGTAAGAGAGCAACTTGGTGGGCCCATTGAAACAGCTTGCGATCCAATCGCGAGCAGTACTGCGACCCACAGCACGAATACTGCCCTGCCTACAACATTTGCAACGTCAGTTCCAGCTCTGGAAAATGTGACCCAAAGGTCTCCCACGCCGGCGGTGAGCCAAGTGGCTCCGAGCACATCGGCAACGGCAACACCCTCAAGCGCACCACCATCTCAGCAACCAAGCCCCAGTAATGCTCCCTCTTCATCTCCAACCGCATCACCCAGCGCGACAGCAGAGCCGAGCATCGAGACTTCAACGCCAAGCAGTGCTACCCAGGAGCCAAGCAGTGCGACTCCGGAGTCTTCTCCAAGTGAGTCCTCGAAGCTGCCTTCTAGCCAGTCCCCTGCTCCTGGTAGTTCTTCACTAGATAGCTCTACTGTCCCTTCTTCAAGTGTCGCACCGCTCTCTAGGAGCGCCGCTGACTCCTCAACAGGTCCAGCCTCGTCTACCGCCGCTCCTCCACCATCTTCAGCAGTCAGCACACCTCAGCCTTCTTCGAGCGCACAGCCATCGTCTGCGCCATCTTCAATTCTCTCGTCGTCGCAAGAGTCTACTTCTGGAGAGGAAATTACGTCTGAGGCCGAAACCTCGTCCGAAATCGCACCGCCACCGTTGATCTCGTCTTCTCGGACATCCAGTCGACTCACTACCAACTCAGATGGTACAGCATCAAACTTCCGCCCTAGCTCCAGCCACCCATTTTCGACCTTCACTGGTGGCGCGCCACTACCAACAGCCATCGCAGGTTGGCTGGTTGGAGCCGCGGGTCTTGGCTTCGGCTTGTTCTAAGTCACGAGGGAATGCGAAGCATCTCTGCGCTATTAAGGTTTTGCGATGTTCACAGCCATTATTGATAATAATAAACACTTCTCCCGTCTCAACTGTTCTGCTCACAAGCATGCAATTGCACTTGTGCATCAATCGCTGACAGCATCCACTTGCGGGGGATCGCGTACCCTGCTGCTGAACCTGGCATTTTCAGCTCGATGTAGCCAAGAGCGCCAGGACACTCGTCCCCTGCAAGTCTTCGCAAGAAACCGTCTGCGATGCACCTTGCTCGTGCATCAATCGATAGTCCGGTCCGCGCCCCACTTCAATCCCTACGGTACAGGCCGCAGTGCCATTCCCAGCCTTACGCGTTGCACTTTCACGTCAGCACGCGCAAAGTGCGTGTCGTTCTTACTCAGTTCGGCAACGAAGGTGGAACATCGACGTGAGAACACCGCAGATATAAATACTAGCACGTTGTGTCTTCAAGCTCTCCTTCTTTTCTCTTCTGTCGCACCACGTCGCGCACGCAGAAACGCCTCGCGAGCACGCGAACTGAACCACAACAGGCCTGGAGCGAGCCAAGCGAACGCCACAGCAGAGTTGAGGGTGTGAGACCCCGAAGCTTCTCGGTCAGCAAGCGGGGCCGCATCATTCCTGCATCGCGACCCGGCCGCGCGAGTTGATCGGTAGCTGGGTGAAAGGAATTGTGCAGAAGGCGTTGGTGATGTGTTATGGTGACGGGTGTGGAACTGACAGGCGCACCTGGCGCTTGGGTTAGGCGTCCTGGATGCATGGGCAGTTGCGTTTTCCATAGGTGCGGGTGTCACTTGCTGTGAGAAGGCTGAGAGTAAGAGCGATCGCGATGCTTTGGACCCCAGGGTTGAGAGGTGTTGTGCATCCGCAGGTTTTTCCTGCTGTATACTTCAACCTGTTGATCTCGCGAGCGGCGAGAATGCGTGCTGACCGTGTTCAGCTGGGCCCCATCTTCTGTCAGGGTGGTCCTTGAGCTCGGTCTTCATGAACAAAGACACGGTGGAACCCAAAATAGACTGAACGCAACAAGGAGCGCACAATGAGCCTCAAAGAAAAAACTCGTGGTCAGTTCTCTGGTCCGCATTGGAGACTACTAATTCGGACGCAGCGTTTCCTCGGTATCAATTGACGTCCGCGTATCATGATCGCTATGCTGTTGTTCTCCCCCGTTCCCTCAGCGGCTTTACAGTCTAATCGGATTCGTCCATTTAGAGTACCCTCTTCGCATTGACGCAGTAAATTGAACGACTTTGGAAATTGAACGGGCTTTGTCAGGAACAGGTCGACGCTAGCACTGACAGCTCTATCCCCGTCCTCCTGACTAGTCAGTCCGGTCAAAGCTATGATGACAGAGTCTTTGTTGGTGGCCGGAGCACGCTCGTACCTAGATTCCATCTTACGGATCTGCCTCGTTACCTCGAAACCGTCCATGACAGGCATCGATAGATCTCGACATTGGTCAGCTCTTGGCGATCAAGCAAGCGATCGTGAAGTGGAGACTTACCCATGCCGCGGAGATGATTGGTAAGGGAATCGCGAACAAATTTCGGGAAGCCGTAGATGACCACCAAGAATTTTCGGTTACAGATGGCCTGAATGTTGCGCTCGAATTTTACTGCTGCTTGGCCTCTCTTGTCGTCATCGGGTCTGCAAACTTTCACCAGAACCCGCACAGTGATCTCAGTGTCCTCTTCCTCCTCGCTCTGAACTTGGATCGCACCACCCAGCAACGTGATCAAGCCCTGGACTATTGAAATGTCTAAGCTAACCCCATTAGTTGAAGTCGAATCTTCTTGCGTGAACGGAAGGAAGAGATGGTTGTGCACGAAGGCCTTAGACATGCCCCTGCCTGCGTCTTGGATATGAAGGAAGCGTTCGCCCGGCGTCGAGATCATTGCTGACCATTTGTGGATCTTCAATCGTTCTAAGTGCACTCAGTGTGACTATCACTGATCCGCTCTTGGTACATTTCAATGCACTACCAATAAAGGTTGACCGCAATTCGTCTAAGTGCGCCAGGCTCTGTGTGGTAGGTCCATTTCTCTTCGTGCATGAGATCACAAACCATGACATCGCTGCCATGCGAGATTTGGAGGCTGTCGCAGCAGATATCATGCCTATTTACCAGCCAATTCAGGGGTGCAAATGTATGTACATTTTGCCTCTATTTTGGCTGCAACAGAGGCTCTTTCTAGCTTCAAGAATGCCGAAGATCTCTTCGCACAGTATCGTAAGATTCATGCAGACGTATATAGCCCCTTATAGTCTCTATCTGGACCAGAAGCAAGGTCTCTCTTGTCAGAAAGAGCCTGCAAGGTGTTATGGGGATGCCTATGACGATAATCTCGTTGAAGCCGTTCGAACTTGTTGATCTTTGCGTAGCTGAGCACGCTGGTGAGGGTTTCGTAAAGCGTTAATCCACAGGTTGACATCATACCTGCAAGCGACTTTTTCAGGGGATCAAGGTCTAATTCGTCGAGAAGTCTTACTGTACCCAGGATTGAATGAAGGGGGGTCCTTCAAAACTTAGTCTCTAGAATTGCGTTCGAAGGGGATACACGCTCAGTTCGTGGCTCACAGAGGAGGTAAACGTCTCTTTCTGTTTTGCAACATGCGATGCATCATGTTGCGCAGTCTCGGACTCCACAGCGTTCAGGAATACCTTTGATGGACCCAGATCTGCGGCATCGGTGAAGATTAAAATAGACTTCATTCCCCACGCAAAGCATGTGCCTAGCCGCTGAAGCGAAGTCAGATCTGTGAGTGGTCGGAATATGAGTTGGCGAACATTCTTGAAAGTCGGAGCTGAGTCTGAGTTCCTCTTCTTCTGAGTCAATATCAACCAGAGACTTGTTCTTAGCTTGATTGAAGGTAGAATTACTAGTGTTCCATACTGTGCCGCTGGAATGACGATTCGTCAGTCTTTGCAAAAAGCCTTCATCGATGTCTTTCAAGCCCAAGGTAGATCCAGAAACTTGTTCCAATCTCAATACCTCACTGTCTCCAGAGATACCGAGAACTTCGGCGGGTTGTTCGATGTAAATGCCTTTCAGGTACTCCACGCTGGTGAAGATCCTGCTGTATGAACAGGGTGAATCTGGCCAGTGTGGATTGTCAATACCATCCGTATCGTCCGGTCGGTTACTCGTTGCTTTCGCTGATGCCGACTAATTAAGGTGGGCAGGTGGATGCACGGTTTCGCGCTCAAGCTCTTGTTCTGGCTCGGCAGCAGACTGTGCCTCTCCATGGTAGCCCATAAGGCCATCGACTAACACAACGCTGTCAGTTTTCAGGGCAGAGCGCAGACACTCAGCGGCTCTTCGAAAGACTTTCCAGTTTGCCGTCTCGCCCTTTCGCTCACCATCTTTTCCTCGCTTGGCTGTCAACGGCTTTGCGTCTTCCGCGTCGTCGCACTTAGCGTGGATATGGTCGCGCTCAGTCTCGGTATCGACCAGTCTTTGTGACTCTCTACTTTCGACTGGTGGATCACTCACACCTGTCAGCGGCCCGGGTCTTATCCGCTTCACTTCATGTTCTTCTGACTTATCCATGGCTCCCTTCATCCTCGATGACTTGCGCCCTTCCCAAGTCCGAGGTTCCTCCCGTGATGAAGCACATAACGAGCGTGATTGGAGGAATACTTCGAGTTCTTCCTGCATAGCCGTCCACTTGTCGTGAAAGTTACGCTCCCTCGCCAGCTCCAGCAAGTTCACACATCTTCGTACAGTATTGGTTAGGAATTCGACCTCGGAGGCAGCCAATGGTGGTCTTTCATCTGGATCCGCGACCCAGATGGCGCCAATATTGTGTCCATCCTCCGTGGTCAGAGGAACGCCTGCAAAGAACGATAGCTTTGCCGGTGCTGAAACTGCTGAAAGGTGGGAGGTTCGGGGGTCTCGTCCGAGAGTCGGAATACTGAATGCACTTTGGCTTTCCGAATCTCGTTCAGAAGCTTCGCTGGTGGGGATTTCCTGGAAGATCGATATCATGTCGATCGATCCGTGTCTCCTATGAGTGACCATGTATCGTCCTCCAAATCGAACCTGACTTGCGAGAGGCTGTGGCTCGCAATTACTATGTGACCGCCCGTAACGAAATGCAAGCGATTCCCGTCGGTAAGAACTAAGAATGCTCCTTGTATCGCTGCGTGTGCTCGTCAGCGAATGTTATCAGCCTAAGAGTAGCTGCAATACCAAGGCGCAGGATTGTGAGTTCCAAGCGATCGTTCAAATATCCGCGAAGACCTGCTTCCACCGCAGGGAGGAGCGCAGAGTCTCCGCAGAATAGTTGGAGATATCTACTCGACACGCAAGCGGGGTTCGCACGTTGGGGCGATTAGAGAGCTAGTCTTACTTGCTCAGCTCATACTCAGCTTGAGCCTGCTGCAGAGTTGTGATCTCCATAAAGCTGTCTGCAATGCGTTCGTGCTGAGAGTAGCTATCGACACTCCACCTCGGAGCTGGATGGTGTAAATGTAGGCTGGCAGGGCCAGGGCGGCCGGAGGAGGCCTGTAGTATGAGGTGAAGCTTGCATCTCGAGTCTGCAGAGTTCCTGAAGTCAGACGGTGCGCCTTTTTGCGCCTTTCTTGAAGTTTATGATAGTGATAGCGTGACACTCGAATCAGGAGGAAGGCATAACTTCTCGACCACCACGTCTCAAAACATCGCAGCCCACTTCATTGGACCGCCAGAAGAAGCATATTAATAGCAAACGCTTCGTCGACTCGTGTCGCAAGGCGCGGAGGTATGCTGCATGTGTATACGCTCCTTGGAACACATGTTGAGGCTTCTAGGGTCTTCCAAGAAGTTATCCTCACGAGATCTGTCCTGGGTTCCACGAGAAGGATAGCTTTGTGAACGATTTTCGGTGGATGACAACAGTACAGCGTGGTACACTGGGTGCATGCCTCCGTTATTGCGCTGGGCTGGGCAACAAGTGGCTACGTCATCGCGCAACGAACACGAAAGCCGAGGAAGGAACAAGGAAGGGCGCGTGATGTGCACAGAAAGAAGTGAAAAAAGGTTCGCAAGTGGCAATGAGCTGGTGTCCGCCGTCTGTCAGGAGACCGGCTTGAGCTTGATCTGGGCCACCAGTATAGCCTAGGTATGGATAGATCTATTATGCAGCTGGTGGAAACCTCCAGTCTAACATCGCAGGGTTCTTCAATGGTTCCATTCCCGGACAACATCATACCGACGAACTTTTGCAGACGTTCGAAATCAGGTCCGACAAGGGGTAGTTATAACTTCGTTCAGCAGGGTCCGCTCATCATCCTGTCACAGGTGTCTGACAAGGGACTTGCGACTGACAGACAATGCCATCGACCTTCGCATGACATGCGGCTCGGTGGCGGCTGGCAGCTGTGAGCATTGCATACCGCACAAGGCGAAACAGAGTCCGGAACAAGACGCGTAGGCCAATGCTCAGTTTGGCTGGGGTTCTGACGGCACCTGAAACGCTGACAACCCCAGCTGATCTCAGCCCAACTGTGCGACTGGTCTCAAGATTGAGCATCGGCGCGTACCATCTCGTCGACACCAGTGCTTGATCAACACAATATGGCGCCCTGACCCCCGGTTCGGCGATACTTCACCACCCGTCCTCGGCCTCATGTTTCGATACTCGTCGTCAGCAACACGGGCACCACCGACGTCTGCTGAGTGCGACCTCACGCAGCGGTTTCTGTCAAGTTTCAAATAACAGTGCCGCGTGGATGTCTACGAGTACGTATGACTATTTCTGTGAGTATATAGAGGCAGAGCCGCAAGTATCAAATATCTTCATCCAGTCAACCATCTAGTACTTCATCGCAGGCGATTCCTTCAATTCTCATACTCTTCTTCATTAACCGGCCGGTCCGATTTTATTCTCAATATCCAAGATGCGTTCATTCAGTGTCCTCCTCGCTCTTCTTTTCGCTTTCGCCGCGACGTCTTACGCCTGGCCCAGCGCTGAGTTCCCCAGCCTCGAAGCTCGCAAGCAGGATGGTGGCAACAGCACCAAGTCCAACGATCCCCAGCGCGCCCTCAAGAAGTCATGCCAGAAGATGCGCAAACTCAATGCTCTTTCTGCGCTCGCCATGAACCAGACCAAGCTTGATGCATGGGTCGCTCAGGGCAAACTCGACGCCGCCGAAGTCAACACTATCAAGGCGAAGGCTGCAAATGCTACTGAGACGCTTAAGACTATGGAGTCTAATGCGACTCTTGTCAGTGAATGCGCCGTCGTAAATGCTGAGCGAAAGACCATCGGCCAGTGCAACCAGATGAAGATGTTGACCAAGCTTGCTGCACTGGCAGGCAACGCGACCGCCATGACTGCGTACGAGCAGAAGAAGAAACTCAACGAGACTGGTATCGAGAAGCTTAAGGCCAAAATCGCAACCGCGCAGACCAAGTTGACCGAGATGAAATCAAACACCACTCTCACGACCTTCTGCACCCAGCGGGCCCAGCAGCAGCAACAGAAGGGCGATAGTGAGTCCAATTCATGCAACCTCAATGTACAAATACTGACAACATCTAGCCTCCTCATCCGGCTCGTCCTCTGGCGCTACCGCCGCAGGTCAGACACAGGCTAAGAGCAGTGCAGCAGGTCTCACCGCACAGACGATGCCGTACATTCTCGTACCCGCGCTTGCTGCCGCCTTCGCACTATTCTTGTGAGCCTCAGAACAGCAAACGGCATCGACCCGATAGCCGCTGGTCAGCGCCGGGAATCTCGCAGCAAGATCACGAAGTGACATCCGCAGTGCGCGATGAACCCATCCTTCACCACAGCGGACTGCAGTGATCACCCTATCAACTTCACTTCTGTAGTCAACCATCAATAATAGCCACCATATACGTAGCCCTCAAGAACATCCCGTGACCATCTAGTTCTCGAGTCTCGCCTCACCCATTCGTCTGCATTCTGCCTAGCCTCGAACCCGCACCTCGTATTGAGAACCTTGAATTGAACTAACGTCGAGCACTCAGACTAGCCCTTCTTCGAGCCTAAGTTGCCCAGAGTGGATTATCGCGCAACTTACACAATGAAGGGTGCTCCGCCAACCAGATGGACTGATCGATCTTGATCAGCATTGCCTCCACCCCTGCGGTCAGTATTCGCGAGCCAAAACAACGAGAGCGGTGTTGATGCTCGTCTGCAATCGATGGGTGCTGTAATGCTTTTCGAACGGCCCGTCAAGACTGCTGACACCAGAAACACTCATGAATTTTGACGGTAAATTGGCTTTGCCGAGGTACGCAAATGACTCCTCATGTCTCAGACCATGTGGCATAACATCATGATCTCCTGCGACGACTCAATTGATTTGCTGTGCTGGGTATCAAGCATGCGTGCTCATGACCACGTTGCCGTCTATGCTGTGCCTGGAGCAACGCCCATGGCCTCCAGCTGCTTCTTGGCTCCCCACTGCTTCTCAACCTTGATTTTCTCCAAAATCTTTCCTGCACCCTTCTCGGTCAGTACCTTTGCGATATCTCTGCCAAAGGCGTCGGCTTCATCTGCCGATCGGACCTTGCGCGCAGCCTCGTGCTCGACGAACTCTGTCCCGTCTACGCTGACGACAAGTGTCTTGAGAACCAGCTCTTGATCATCGAGGTCCGGCTCTGAAGTCTCAAGAGCTGCACCGTGCTTGTCGTAGTCCCTCGCTGGCTGCGTGCCAACCGCGAGGCCCTTGCCCCCACGCCATGTTGTCTCAACACCGATGGGTACACTGCAGCCGCCCTCGAGTGTTCGCAGAAGCGCGCGTTCTGCACCGCATGCTCGCGTTGTGCGCTCACACCGGATCTTGCTGAGCATGTCTTGCATAGGCTGGTCATCTTTCCTGATCTCAATGCCCAGCGCGCCTTGTCCCACAGCGTGCAGCATACCGCCAGTCGAGCTCGAGAGCTTCTGGCTGATGCGATTCGAGAAGCCTATCCTGTTCAGCCCAGCAGTCGCCAGGATAATAGCGGAGTACTGCGAGTCCTCGGCATCTAGCTTGCCTAACCTCGTTCCAACATTGCCTCTCAGGTCAGCGAATTGCAAGTGTGGGTAGAGCTTGCGTAGCTGAGCGGCACGGCGGACTGAAGATGTGCCAATGGTGGCGCCCTGCGGGAGAGTGGCGAGTGTAGTCTCTTTCGGGAGACGGGGCGAGATGATGAGGGCGTCGCTGGGGTCTTCGCGCTCGAGGATGGCGCCGAGGAGGAGGTTATCGGGGAGGTGGGTGGGCATGTCTGTGTGAATTAAGCAAATCTAGCCTGTCAAGCCTTGATTTCCATACCCTTCAGACAGTGGACAATGATATCCAGGTCGCCCGCCTCCAGCATGCTCTCCAGCTCGCCAGTCCACAGACTCTTTGCATTCTCGCCTTGGCTAAGTTGCTGTAGAGGCGTGATCTTGTCCCTGTCTCCCTGCACCATCACAGGCTTGATCTCGAACGTGCGGTCTGGATAGGCATCTTTTAGGGCTTGCTTGACGGCATTCGCCTGGATCAGAGCAAGAGCGGAATTGCGGGTGCCAATGTTGACAGTTGAAAATTGTGTGCTTGCCGAGGTGTTCAAGCCCTGTGTTGTGATCTGCGATGACGTCTGGAGATCTGAAGCTGTTGCTGAAGCCATGGCGAATTGTACGAGGAAGGAGTGACTGTCAATGCGGCAGGAGGCGGCTGCAGCTGTAAACTTCTTTCCGCTGAGCCTCTGGAGATCGCGGGGCACGCTTCGGCGTCACGTCACAGCCCCACTAGTTAGCGCCAGGTACGCCTCCGCCGTCAAGCAGCCTCACCTGATGACAAGCTTAACATTCCCTATGCGATGAAGCAAATATAACCGTACCTTGTTCGGCCTAACAGATCTGGCCCTTCACAACATTTTGAGGGCATCGTTGCGACCTGTCGATAGCTCAAAGCAGCTAGAACTCGCACACAATCACGCGACTCGGGAGTCGATCACGACCTTGACAAGCATTTTCCAGAGGATGCCCAAGCTGCGAGACCGAACGACTGAATCCTCGAAATGAGCCATGCGACTGCGGATTCGACGCCCCCTTCCAGCTTCTTGCAGTAAGCGCTACGACGAGGCTGTGCCGTGTCATGTCAAGCAACACTCTCCTGCGGTCGCCTCAGCCCTCAATCTTTCCACTAAGTCTTGCCGTGAAGATGCATGCAAACTATACCAGCTACCAACGTGATATTCAGGCCGTGTCGTCGAATAGCCGGTGGCCGCCTTCACAATTGGGTTGATCACCACACGGAACCAGCTCTCAAGTTGTTTGCAGCCAGCGTTGCCAACGGGACGTATACGGCTACGGTAAGGGTCAATTGCCGTAACCTACGGCAATTATAGGCAACCGTAGCGTCCCGAAACCTACGTAACATGTGTGGCATACAGACAGTAGGCTTAGATACCGGTAATTTGCGTAGTACTTCAGTATTGCTGTGCACGTAACAAAGCTAAAAAGCAAAGATAATTAGGAAGTGCTTAGAGTGTGATTTGAACTTATAAGTGTACAAAGTAATGCTATTATTACTGCTGTAAAGGTAGGCATTAACACAAAAGAGCCAACAGACTCTATTCCTAGCTTTACAACCCTAATAATTGTACTTTAAAGTAAACACTAAATTTTGGCGTAGTACTGCCGTACTACGCCTCAATCTACAGCTACTTCTTGTATGGCTACGGCTCAATATAATTACCGCTGCTTACTGTTGCCTACTGCAGTACACCGTAGCCGTAGATTCCAGTACTACGTCCAGTTGGCAACGCTGTTTGCAGTGGAGGGATGCCAGATCTGTCGATTGCTCTTCCTCAAGCTTCAAGATCACGCTCCTGACGAGTTGGGCAGACGTGAGCGACTTCATATTGCCAGTCTGAGCCCTGACTTTGTGTACGTTAAAGTTACCAACGATGCCATCATCCGCTTCGAAGTGGTCAGAACAAGTACATCTTTAGCGATCTTGACATCCGCTTCGCTGATGCTGGATAAACTGTGGCTCTCGAAGTACGGAACTCTGTCCAGATACCACAGTATCCTACGACCTTATCAGGGCATGGCTGGGCACCTGTGTCACTCATCATCGTGCCTGCGATAGAGTAAATCTCGAAGTCACATACCCAATCCTACCTCCAGCATGGGCGAATCTACAACCTACTCACGTCTGCCCAAGACACATTTTGATCACCTCACACAATGAAGACATCCATCCTCTCCGCTCTGGTCGCTGCGTCAGCCTATACCTCCCCTCTGCTTGCGAACAGGCAGTCTTGCCCGGCTTCCGGCATCACTGCTGCCTGGTCGACCGAAGTATTGAACAAGTTCAAATCAGCTCAAGTAGTCCCAGATTCCGTGCCTAGATTCACACCCACAACCGATCTGCGCGTCAAATACGGCAACATCAACGAGAACCTCGGAAACTCATTCACCGTCATTTATAAGCCAGCACCCGCCCCAGACGCCACCACACCACCCACCCAAAACTCCCAGAAACACTCTAAGAACCCATCTTCTCCTTCGACCCAGAAGCCGACACCGACCCGGCGGCCACAAAGTATACCTACATCCAAGTCGACCCCGACGCGCCCGGCCCTTCGCTCCCCCTCCTGCGCCAGTTCTTGCATCACATCGTCTACGACGTGCAGCCGTCGTGCATCGCCGCGCAGACGCCCAAGACGTAGGTCCGCTACATGCCGCTAACGTCCCTGTCCGTCGTGGCGCACCGCTACGTGTCCTTGCTCTATCGCCAGCCGCCCAACTACACGTCGCGGCCGCTCGAACTGGTCGAGGATGTTGTCCGCGCGCCGTTCGATCTGCAAAAGTACGTCACTGAGGGCGGGTTGGTGCTCGTCGGGGGCAATTTCATGAGGGAGGGGCTGATGAAGACGCTTTGTGCGGTGGTGCCTGGGTGCTCGGCGACGGGCCAGGGATACACGGGGCCTAGGGATGGGAAGGCATCGCCGGATATCAGGAAGTATGTTGAGCAGTGAGTGAAGTGAGGGTTTTGTTGCGTGCTGGAAGCCTGCTCCCACACCTGGGTTAGCTTTGCAGTGTAATATATGATGTCCTGTTTGAACTTGGATAGGTTGACAGCTCCTTGTTGTGGCAGGAAATGCAATACCTCGAATCTTTTGTGTATTCGCAGCACCAAATAGATCAACGTTTATAAGTCTTCGCTGGGTCTAGGGCGTTAGCTGACACTGTGGTTTGTAAGGCTGAGTTGCACTGCGTGGGATTCACACAGTGAGGCCTGGTAGATGTAACAAAACCACTTCTCATGCGTATACTGTTTCGCTTGCTATGCGCTTGTTACGCTATGTCGACTCCACGGTGCGCTCTGTGGGACTGTAGAAGCCCTGCTGCTCATTATAGATTCGGAAGATGCGTAGTTGGACCTCCTCCATCCTTCGATGTCCGCAGCACTGGCGTCGCGGACCAATGCTATGCTGAGCCGGCAGTCCTTCAGAGTCGCGAATCTGGCTCGTAGCGCATATCGTATGTCGAAGTCGACTACAGCCGCTCTAGCTGAGCAACTCCTTGATATCCTCAATCCTCTGCACCCTCTTTTCGTCCTCACTCATCATACCAAGACTACTCGCACTGGCACATGTTAGCACGTTCCACACCTCTGAACATCATTCAAACTCACATGAACTTCTTTCTCTCCTGGATCCGCAACATCTTCTCCTCAATACTGCCCTCGACCACAAACCGTACCACCCTAACACTCCCCTCCTGGCCCATGCGATGCACGCGATCGATAGCCTGCGCCTCGACCGCGAAGCTCCACCACGGATCCATCATGAACACGTTGCGCGCACACGTCAGGTTCAGACCAACGCCGCCCGCGCGCAGGGACAGCAGCAGGACGAGCGGTTTCGGCGACGCCGTGAATTCCGCGAGTACTGTGGCGCGCGTCTTTTGCGCCATGGATCCGTCGAAGCGCAAGAAGGGGATATGGTCGCGGAGCAGCGCGGGCTCGATGAGGTCGAGGAAGGATGTAAATTGCGAGAAGACGACAGTCTTGCCTTTGGGGTCTTGCTTCATATTCCTCCTCAGGTGGGTGAGGAGGGCCTGTGTTTTTGCGCTGCCGGAGAGACCGATGCGGCGGAGACTGATGCGCGGCGTTTGCGTGGCGGGCGGTGCATCGCTGGCGAAGCTGTGTGTGGGGTCATTGGCGATGTGGTCGTGGCGCACGACTTCGAAGACGTCGCGCGCATTGATGGGCGCGCGGCAGTTGAAGCACCGCGGGATCTCGCCTTTGTCGCGCTGGTGGTTGATATAGTTCAGGAGGCACTCTTTGCATGCTGAATGCCAGCAGCCGGTCACGGCCTGGTCGACCATGGGCTCCTCGAAACACAGCGGGCATTCGGCGTCAGCCTCGTCTTGGATCTGCTTAAGGACGTGCGCGCCGAATTTGTTGACGTCTTGGTCGCTGTCGGCGGTGAAGCGCTCGATGAGACTGGAGAGATCCATATCATCAGCTAGGCCGTTTGCCAGGTCAGACGCCATGTTGCCTTCCAGCTCGTCGGCGACGACGTTGGCTTTTCGAGTCAAGACGGGGTGACAACACGACTGACGCAGCCGAAGGATCTGGGCGAAGATGGTGGTGTAGTTCTTCAGCAGCATTCCTGACTCGGCATTCTGCGTCAGAACGCTTTTTGCTCGCAGGAAGATATGATCGTACACATCTCGTTCGTCTTGTGACAGAACAATGTGTTCAACGTCAACGAACTTTGGGGGAAGAGGAACTAAAGCCTCCCCATCGGGCGTCTTCATATCCTTCGTTCGGCGCAGCACAAGCGGCTCAAGCACAGTTTGTACGACATCGAGTGCTCGGATGAACTCGCCCGCTTCGAACGGCACCGTGATGAACGTCTTCCAGAACGAGAAATTGCTCCATGGCTCGACCCTTAAGAAGCGCACCAGACTGAACAGATCTTCGAGACGGTTGACGATTGGCGTGCCGGTAAGCACCCACCGATGTCTCGCGCTCAGTTCATAACAAGCCTTGGCAGTTTTCGACTGCCTGTTCTTGATGTAATGCGCTTCGTCCAGGATGATTCGGAAGTAGTCTAGCGAGAAGATACCGCCGTGCGAGCCTCTGTTGCTGTCCTGGGCCGCCACCTGGTTGAACTCGGACAGCACTGTGCCGTAGCTGGTGATGATCACGTTTGGCGCGTTGGCTGCGTTAGATACACAGCAGAGCTTCTGGAGGTTAACGGCCTTGTCCGCACCGTAGTAGACCATAGCTTTGAGCGTGCCTTCTTTTGACGCCTTCTCAGCTTCGCTGTGCCACTGAGCGAGCAACGACATTGGCGCGATGACGAGCGTGGTATATGGCGCCGGCTCGATGTCCGCGCTGTTCTTCTTGAGGCGTGGGAGGGTCTTTGGCACCGATGCCTGCTCGAGCTGATCAGGCTGGTTCCTGCGCGTGTGGATCAAGCTCATCATCTCGATGGTCTTGCCTAGCCCCATCTCGTCAGCCAGGATGCCGCCCAGACAGTTCTGTTCTTGTCTTGGGAACTCGAGCGACAATTCGCCAGAATACGGATTGACATAGAACATGGATTGATTATCGATAGTGGGCAGGTCCTGGTTTTCGACATCCTTCACCGGCCACTGATACTCTTCCCACAGCGGATGCATGGAGACTTCTCGTTCGGCGAGTGCCTGGTCCTTCTCCTTTCCAACCATCCAGTGTAGCGCCTGCTTTTGGTACTTTCGGAGATCCATGACGAAGGTGTCTGCAGGTTCCATGGTGGGTGTATTGAAGTCAAACGACTGTGCCTTCTTGTACAGCGAGTCCAGCTGATCCTGCTCTAGCTCTGCACCCTCCTCAGCTTCTTCACCCGGCGGCGAAGACGTCCCGTTTGCTGTCTTTGGCTTCTCGTCCTTTTTCTCGGCGCTCTCTGCTGCCTGCAGCAGACCTTGACGCTTGTGCTTCGCCGTGGTCTCGTTCTGGCGTGACGGGTGCAGGTTGATGGACTCGAAAAGCTTCACCAAACCGACCTGCCGCATCCTCAAGTCACGCTCGTCTGACGTTTCCTTCTCTTCGAACAAGCTGACCTCCCTGTTGTCCTCGGGTTTGGTAAACTTCCTCTTGTCGAATGCGCTGCGCAGGAAGTAGCCATGTAGCTGTAAGTATATAGTGTCGCTCGTGCGAATGCGGTCTGGCACGTAGACGCAGCTGCCCTCGAAGGAGCACACTTTCTGGTCGATTAGGGCGGAGATCCAGGCTGCCGAGTCGTTCTCCAGTCTTCCAACCTCCTGCCCCCTCTCGTTGGTGAATCTGACGACGACGTCTTGTTTCTTGAGCGTAACCACGCGCTTCTTGCCCTTTGGCTGCATCTTGTAGCGCTCGATGGAAACGTTCTCACCGTGCTTGAGCAGTCCCGTTCCACTTGTTGTCGCCCAGCCGACCACGCCAAATGAGCCAATGTACCGCTTCGAGGGCATGTCTCGGACTATGGGGGCCATTGGAATCGACGTGCCAGACCCCTGCGAGGCAACGGAATCCTCGGACTCGATGCGCTTCAGTGAGCTGGCGATTGTCGCCTGGACGGCATGAGGGCGCGGCTGGAAGATGGCAGCGGGAGTAGGTGCGTTGGCCCATGAGCCGTCAAGATACAGGTTGATTGCTGGGTAAGTTAGCACGATCTTTGCACTCACGAGTGTGGTGGTAATCACCTCGTTCCACATTGCTGCTGCTGACATCCTTCAACTTCTGAAGCGTAGAATATGGCAACTCTCCAACAACCGCCTGGAGCATCCCGACGTCGAAGCCATCGATTGCCGCGGCATCTTCTTCCTCATCCTTCACATTCACTAGGCCCGGTGGTGCCTGTGGCGGGGACAGCGGAGGCGAGCTGCGATGCTTTTCGCGCCCCTGGGCGGGAGACGAGTGCTCTGCAAAGAAACGGCGCTTCTTCGCAGGCCGCTCGTCTGGATGAGAGCTTTCCATGGCGTCGTGAGCACAAACAGCCAGGATCCAAAGCAGTGCACTTTACGCGACTTGCCACGCGACGCGCCTTCCACGCTAGATCTGCATGACGGCGTCATCAGCGAATTATCGTGCATTCTTTGCGCTGACCACTGAACAATCCATCACTTCTGTAATTGTGCGCTGCGTGTTGCCTTGGTGTTTCTCTTCTAGCGTCCTGTAATCCACTGCATAGTCCTCTCTCGATGCAAGCTGCAAGACTCAGAGCAGCTCCCATCCGGCGCACATGCACAATATCAAAGCCACAGCAGCGGCGCATCCAGACATCGCAATGCTTCACCGACGCGCCACGCCCCTCGCAGGCTGAGGTCGAGCGGGCGCGCGCCTACTGCGCCAACTTCATCCGCACCTACGACACGCCCTCGCACGTGCTGCAGTCCTTCATCCCCCCGGCCTCGCGCGATGCCTACCTCGCCATTCGCGCCTTCAACGTCGACGTCGCCCGCGTGGCCGACACGACCAGCACGCCCACCGTGGGCATGATGCGCATGCAGTTCTGGCGGGACGCCGTGACAAAGGCGCTCGCCGGGTCGCCGCCCAAAGAGCCCGTAGCCATCCTGCTCGCCCACGCCGCCGAGGCCCTGCACACGCGCACCCAGGGCCGCAGCCGCCTCAGCAAGAACTGGTTCCACCGCATCATCAGCACGCGCGAGCAATTTCTGGGAAATCCGCCGTACCCGACCCTGCAGAGCCTCGAGACCTACGCCGAGAACACGTACTCGACGCTCCTCTACCTGACGCTGAGCAGCCTGCCCCAGGCCAGCATCACAACCGACCACATCGCCTCGCACATTGGGAAAGCAACAGGCATTGCCGCCGTGCTGCGCGGTGTGCCGCTGATCGCCTTCCCGCAGCCCCAACCAGGCGGCACAAGCGGCCACATAACGGGCCAGAGCGGACCGGCGCAGGGCGCAGTGCTGCTCCCCCTCGACGTCATGGCCGACGCCAACGTGCGCGAGGAAGACGTCTTCCGCCGAGGCGGCAGCGCACCGGGCCTGAAAGACGCCGTCTTCACCGTGGCCACGCGCGCAAACGACCACCTGATCACGGCGCGCGACATGCTGGCCAAGCTGCGTTCCGAGGGCACGTTGGGCCACGACTTCGAGCACCAGAACGATGAGGAGCATCGTTACGAGCAGGTCGATGCGGGCAAGGAGCAGCAGCTCGCCGAGGTCGAGCAGGCGTTTGGCGTGTTCATGGGCAGCGTGAGTACGCAGGGTTGGCTGGACAGGCTGCAGAAGGCGGATTTTGATCTCTTCGATCCAAGCCTGAGGAAGAACGATTGGAAGCTGCCCGCCAAGGCGTACTGGGCGTATTCAAGGAGGAAGCTATAAGAGGACAGACTTGTTGAGGAACAGATGCGTGGTATTCGGCAGGGTGAGAGTCAGCTCCAGCGAGCAGCGGGTGTTGACTCGGTGTATATTGACGGTCTTATCCCACACCTGCAGATTCCGTATCATACTTGATCTGCGAATCTCGACTTGAGTCACAGAGGCAGCCAGTCCTGGATACTTGCTGAGGATGGTGGTGTAGGCTTGAAGACCGTTTTGCGGAACGATTGCACTGCGCACAAGTGCCTCATGTGCGAGGGTGGAAAACTGGCGATAGGTGAGGGCGAGGCTGCATTGGTCGCTCTTGTCGAGGGCGAAGGCAATGGCGAGTAGGAGCTCGTGAGGTAGACTCAGGATGAAGTCGCTCATGGCGTGGTAATTGTGGAAGTAAGCCAATTGTGCGCGCTTGCGAATCGATCACTGTTCAGACAAGTCCTGGTGAGCGCGAAGTCCTGCAGTGATCAAGTATAACGGCGACGGCCGAATTACCAAGGTGTTCGACAACGGCAGCAAGATGAAGGCATATATCCCAAGGCCCTCATGTTCACTCTCATTACATTGAGCTGTTGATTTGTCCAGTACTGCACCAATATCATATTTTGTAGAAGGCATGGCCCTTTGTTAAACCCTCATGTCTCGCACAACAGTTGTCCTCCCGTATTCATTTTAGTCATCATGAGACCTCGTAGCACTTCAAATATTGAGAACGACAACTGATAGTATTTGAAAGGTCATGGCGATGTGGTGGTTGCTACCGCGGTGTTATGCTGTGACCAATCCAAATCACGATGACGTCAATCTCCATAATTATGAACTGATCTTCTCGTCCGCAGATACAGCAACTGAAAAGCACTATTGATCAGGTAGATTGTTGGGAAATAACAGAACTATCTCAAATGCCTAACAAAGCTTGCCACACCATGGACTCCCTTCCGGTAGCCAACAAGACAGCCGGCGAGCCAGAGAGCTTGATGAACAAAACGTTGGAGACAGGCGCCGCTGCTGTTCAGGTAATGATATTCCATCGTTTGTTTTTCCTGACCGCTGAACGGGATAGAACTTCGATCCTGTGCAGAGAATCTGCGCACACCTTAATGCTTTCCACGCATACGCACACGACCCCACGCGCGACGCTGTCGAGGCCAACCACTACTGCGCACATCTCAATGACGATGTAAGACAGTGTATCTTGTACGACTCGCCTGTGCAGCCAGCACGCATAATCGGTATTGGTAGGTTCTCCGCCATTGACCGTCCTCCTGTGCATCATTTCCTTGCTAATCTGCCGACTAGAGTATATGATCAAGCCGCATCTGTACGAGTCCTTGGACGAGGAGGAGCAGAAGCTGTGGCACTCGCACGTGTTTGAAGTCAAATCCGGAATGTTGATCATGCCCAAGCCCAGAGCTGTTCCAGAAGTAGCGTGGGAGCTTGCTGAGAACAAGGAGATGGAGGAAGTAGTCCACCTCTACGGAAAGATCTACCATCTCTGGCAGACTGATCGAGGCGACAAGCTGCCTCTTGGCCCACCGCAACTAATGACCAGCTACACGTCGGCTGATCAGATGCCGAACTTCGACAAGGTGATGGAGGATCGAGACAAGCGCTTTGGAACGGACCACACGCGCAAGAAGAAGGTGCGCGAGTATATCCAGGTTCCGGATATCCACAGGAATGCAGACGCTACGTGGGCAAAGGGTGGCCTTGGGCATAGCGGCGAGAAGCAGTCGTAGATAGCACTGCCTCCATAGTTGATATGACCATGACTGACAGCCTCATGAGCCCTGCTTGTCGCTGACTTCCTGAATAGCGGCGGCATCCTTCTTCTTCTCCTGGCCCATGAGTTTGCCCAGTACATCCTTCTCATTTACTGTGTCTTCGTCATCGCTCATCTCGGTATCGCTGCCGCTTGTAGAGCTGTCCTCGCCGTCTTTCATCTTGAGCACACCGAGGCCGAGGTTCTGCTACTTCTTAGTCTGAAAAACCCCCTTACTGGCAATGAAATTCTCACCATCTCGATATACTGCTCATCGTCCTCTCCGTCCACAGCGTCGATTTCGCGCTTCTTGAGGGTGCCCTGCTTGCGCTCGGCCTCGAGCTCTTCGTTTGCGGCCTTCAGCTGCGGTAGAAAATCTTTGAGAAAAGTCCTGATATCTGGACCCAGACCCTCTTCGTCCAGCTTGTACGTAGGCTTCTGCCCTCTGTTTGCCCTCAGATTCACGACCTCTGGCTCTTCAGGTGTTTCGGCGTCCATCTTAGTGGTCTCGTCAATGTCATCGTCGTCCTCGCTGGAGCTCAAGTCGCTGGGCTCTTCGCTCGACTCGGACAGCTCGCTGCTCTCGTCGCCGGAGTTGAGCTCGCTGGCATCGGTAGATTCAGCGGGCGCACTCGAAGCTTTGACAGTGGAGTCTGGCTTGCTGGACACAGAGCCTCCAGAGCTGTTCTCGGGAGAAACTTTTGTGCGCTTGCGCCGGTGGGCGAGTGGAGCAGCAGGGGATGGCATTGCAGTAGCGGGAAGCATACGAGTAGCACGGTGGTGCTGCGGAGTTGGTCGTTCCCGAATTGTCTCGGGCTTTGGTGGAAGAGAGACCGCAGGACTCGTCAAATTTGGGGGAAGCGGGCGAACTACGCCGCGGGGGTCTCAGGTGCGAGCCAGAGTTCGAACTCGAATGCAACCCACGACGTCACATGCGAAGAGCCTTCGCCAGCACGCGGCCAGCAGCGCTCATCAATCGCAGCCAGCATCTCCAGCATTTGGCCGTTACGGCCCAAGATGGTTGACAGGGCCAATGGGCGGCCCGCAGCTGTCGTGGTCCCCGCCAAGCGCGACGCCACGGTTGGCGGTTGGCCTGCGCCATTTGGCGGGCCTCTGGCGTGGCCTCTTGTCTGCCTCTTCTTGGTGTCAAGCAGGGGGTCGTGAAACGGCGCGCTGAAACGCCAGAACAGGCGGCTGCAGCTACCACTGCTGACTTGTTCGATCGTCCGTTTCCTTTAATGAGAGCAGCTGGCCAAGTCTCACCACACCTCACCTCACCTCTTCATTGACGTGCTGCCATCTTCTTCCTCTATCCCTCGAGTGTCCTGTGCTACTTCGACCTTCCGCGGGGTAACGAAACAAGGCCGTCATATACACCCGCCACGAGATACCTTCGGGGCTTTGACTCGGTATGTACAAACTTGATTGCAAGTGTCTGTTATTTCCCATCTTGCAAGGTCTCTGTGTTTGGTTTTATTGTCCAGGCTCGAGGTATGAACATCGTTCTGCTCGTCTGGTCCCTGCACCGTCGCCTGATATCAGGTCTTGGCATCCACGACAATGGCCATTTCAAAGAGTCATAAATACCAGGACAGAGGACAACCTCGAAGTGCAACATGGGCTGCTTTTAAGATGCGGTTTGGTCCGTCACGATCAGGCGCAGCGACTCTTCACCGGCCCTGCCGATTGCTGGCATTCACCTTCACCACGGTCACACCCAGCCTCCTGTAGAACCGCAGACAATAGCACTTCTCGCTATCGTGAAAGCTGCTACTGTCGACGACGGATACTTTGGAGGCTGGGGTGTTCGAACACCTTACCCTGCGCTCATCTTTCGCTGCTGAATGTTTCCCATCAACTCGCTCTGCTTCTTCCATTGCGTCACCATTTCAACCCAATATGTTCTCTCTACCTGCGCATCCCTCGCAATGGATGAAGCTGCTCGTCTGATCGGCATGCTCAGAGCTTCTGCAGGCCAGAACGCTAACATTGACAAGCTTGACAAGCCTCTCCACGTCGACTCCAACACGCAAGCCTAAGGCAGAACCTAAGGGCACACGGCACGTCCTCGGTCTTCTCAGGTCTTCAGTTATCAGCCACATCGCGGCTCCTCGAGCTCCACTCACTAAAAGCACAAGTGACATCAACAACGATCTCGCCGTCGCCAACCGCAAACGCATCTTCGCTGCTCAAGCGGACGTCAAGAATCTCCACACCATCGCCTTCAACTTCCAAACTTCACCTCCCACTCCCACAATGGCCGGCCGTTTCCCGGTGCTCAGCACCTCCAGCCTGCCCCCGGCATCAGCTTCAGAGCAGTCTGCCACAGCATCGCCCGCCCGGGGGACTGCCATGCTGAACTCGATCTTCAAGTCTGTCCGTGTGCCCGAGTTCCGCTTCCGTTGGCTGTTCTGGGCGGAGAAGGGACAGCAGAGCGGCCCAAAGGACAGAACACCACAGTCAGAGGACTACGCATCACGACCAAAGCCGCTCGGCGAGCAGATCATCAGCATCAAGGAGTTCTACCAGCACTTCAACAACATCCCAGTCGAGAGCCTGAAGCTACGAGACTCGATCCATCTGTTCCACATGGGCATCAAGCCGGTGTGGGAAGACCCACGCAACGAGCGGGGTGGCGCCTGGTATTTCAAGGTTAGCAAGGATGTCGCGCCCCAGTTCTGGCACGAACTCTGCTTGCTCGCAGTCGGCGACGTCTTGCAGGGTGCTGTGGAGACTAAGCGTGCCTGTAAGTGAACCGCGAGATGCAGTTTGGTGTTTACTGACGTGCCGTAGCATTTAACGACGACATCTGCGGCCTGTCGTACTCGGTCCGCTGGAACGCGGTGCAGATTGCTGTCTGGAACCGTGATGCAGATAACGAAGCGGGACGGGACAAGCTCCTGAAGGCTATCCTCGAGAAGATCTCGCCGGAACTCCAGCCCAAGAAGGAGGAAAGCTACTGGTACAAGGCGCACAACGAGCATAAGGGGTTCATTGCGCAGGAGACTGCGGCGTAGGCTGTCGAGACTTGAGCGATGCGCGCCTACGTGCTCTGTCTTGAGGCAGCTCAGCATTCTTTTTGAGCATGGCTTGCGACCACATAGGCTCATACACTAGCGGGCAGAACAATGCATACCCAGCTCAGATACACATTTGTCACATCTTGATGTTTGAGTGTGATGGTGGGCGGCGAATGAGGTCCGTGCTTTCTATGACAGCTCCTCACTTTCCCGCGCGAACATCAACGCCATCGCTTCGCCGCAGCGCAGAACACGCCCATCCGCCCGCACACAGCGCCATGGCCTCCCTTCCGAGCTCGATATTCCGCTGGGTCGTCCCCGGCGCGGTCGCCTTCTCCTTCGCGCAGTCGTCCATCTACGATGTTAAGGGTGGCACACGCGCCGTCATCTTCGACCGCCTGTCCGGAGTGAAGGAGCAGGTCGTCAACGAGGGTACACACTTCCTGGTCCCCTGGCTGCAGCGCGCCATCGTCTTCGATGTCCGCACGCGGCCGAGGAACATCAGCACCACCACCGGATCCAAGGACATGCAGATGGTCACCCTGACGCTGAGGGTGCTGCACCGCCCGGAGGTCAAGCAGCTGCCGAAGATCTACCAGGTGCGGCAACTATCCAGAACAACCAGAACTGCGCTGACGTAATGCAGAACCTCGGCCTCGACTATGACGAGCGCGTCCTGCCCTCCATTGGTAACGAAGTGCTCAAGTCCATCGTTGCGCAGTTCGACGCCGCCGAGCTCATCACCCAGCGCGAGGCTGTTTCCAACAAGATCCGCGCCGATCTGCTCAAGCGCGCCAACGAGTTCAACATCGCCCTCGAGGACGTTTCCATCACACACATGACCTTCGGCAAGGAGTTCACCAAGGCCGTCGAGGAGAAGCAGATTGCCCAGCAGGAAGCGGAGCGCGCGCGATTCGTTGTCGAGAAGGCCGAGCAGGAGAGACAGGCCAACGTCATTCGGGCCGAGGGTGAAGCCGAGGCTGCCGACACCATTTCCAAGGCTGTGGCGAAGAGCGGCGACGGTCTGATCATGATCCGAAGAATCGAGACCCAGAAGGACATTGCACAGATGCTGGCCAGGAATCCCAACGTCTCGTACTTGCCCGGTGGCGGTACGGGGTCTGACGGCGGCAAGTCCGGCGGCAGCTTCCTGCTCGGTCTGAGAGGATAGATGTATCGATGGACAGGGCGAGTGTAGAAGATGAACCTTGCACGACGCATGGTCAGCCATCCGATTTGAGAGCGCTGATGCTGTACTATATCGACTGTTCAAATCAACAGTACAACTTCTGTAGCGTAAAGACTAGTCTCCTCTTTGATTTGACTTATTCCGTCGATTGTTCAATCCCAATGGAATGAGACAGTAGATTGTGGAATTGGGCTGATGATACTCTAGGATACAATCCTCTCTATCCTCGACGGGAGTACACAACGAACAGTGGATTTGAGAAAAGTGTTAGGTCCAATGTCGCCGGAAAACCCGGTGACAGCACATACATCATCTTACAGTCTCGAGTCGTTTGCAGGTTGCCAGATGTCTGCGAATAAAGACTTTCCTCCACGTCTTCAGTCTTCATGCGATTTCAGAGCTACCACACTAACACGACTTGATATGCTACGACATGCGTAAAGAATCTAGGTCCCATTTCAACGAGCATCACCAAAGACCACACACGTCCTCACTATATCCAGCTACAATCTTGAGCTAACGTACTCAACGTTCAAAAACCGGCATCATCGTCCGCTCCCGCGGACATCGCTGCCTCATACCAAACAGGATCCCCTCGGTCCACTTACCAACAACAAGCGGATCCCTCGTTCCCAAACACATCCCCCCCAAGCAGCGCCGTGAGACACTGTCTGATTCGCTAACGCTCTGCTGCATGAGCAATCCTGAATCGGGAAATTGTCGCTGTATTTGAGATGCATGTGAAAGGGAGGATTATAGCGTTGGTTCCACTGCATTGCGCTCTGGAGTTGGATATTTGGCATGAAGAAGCATCTGTTTCAAAAAAAGAGATAACTTATCATGTAGATAATCGTAGACAGGAAACCGAAAGAAAAATTACGAGACTATCAACAGGCAATGGGCTGTCAATGTCCGGCAAATGACATTGACAGCTCTCCACAATTCAACAGCATCACCCTGCGCATACAACACACGTCTCGTCTCCGCTTCCCTAGTCATCTGTTGTCAAGCAGCCTTGGCGTCCGAAGTGTCTGTTTCGGTGCTGTGATGGGCCGATTGCAACTCGAAACAGCACTCAAGCATTTGCTGCCGCGAACAAGCTTCTGAGAATGATAATCCTCGCTGCTGCCCCGTTCCAGCACTTAGGAACCGAGGATGCCTTAGTGTTCGGGACGCGTTTGAGGCATGCGTGAGGCTGCATTATGCATGAAGCAGATGGGGCGTGAGGGAACCAAAGCGGAGAGTCTGACTTTTGGAGGGTATTGTGCGTCCGCGATCCGAGGACGAGCTGTATTGACACTGGAGGTCGAGATTGACGCTGATGAAGTCTGGTGCTGTCCTATGTCGCTCAGAGAATATGGGATGCTCCGCTGTTACTGTGTAGGAGAGCATCATCAGCATGCACTCATCGATAATACCATCAGTACAGCTGGAAAGGTTCGAATCTGCGCGCTCTTACTATCAAATGCGAACTTGGGCAGTGTGTCTGTGCATTATATTGGCTTGAGCGCGGGGGTTTTCAGCCTTGTTACAGCGAAGCAGTTACAAGGTACTCGCCTGCCATGGACCACAATCGTGGCAATAATAAAGTGACAAAAGTTTGTAAACAAACCCACGACTGTCCAATGTGTCGTTAGGGATCCACAGGCATATCTGGAATCATGCGGGCTGCGAGACGTCAGTGCAAGAACTGTGTTCCAGGCTGTTTCGGGTCGCCGAGGCCGCAAGGTATCCGGGTAGGTATCCATGTGAAAATCAGCTCATCATGTTCGCGGGGTCGTAGATTTTCACGATCATTTCCGAGCGAAACTGCATAAACAACGGCACCGAATCTGGATGGGTATCTTCAAGGCAACGACTTTGGGTGATGGCGGTGAGACGGCCGTGTACAAGCCTACGATCAAGCAGAGTGCGCCTGGCAGAGCGCCGTGTGAGGTATCGGATACTGCGCCTCGGTCTCTGGAGGAATGATCGAATCCTTCGCCGGACGTCAACGACGATAGGGCGCGGGGAAGCGTTGAGTGAAGCCTGTTCTGAGTTGTGGTGGGGCGGCTGTGGCTGTGCTGACTGTAGCAACCAATCCAATCGCTCGTGGCACCCTAAATCTCGAAGCAGAACACCGGCTGTGCACATCACAGGCGCTCGCAGCCTTGCAACACCAGCATGTCGACGATGTATAGATATAGCCTTAGTAGCGAGGGGCGACAGCCTGCATTTGTCCGTTCGCTTTCGCATCTCTGGCGCCCAATACCTGCGTCACAATGGGGAACTGTACGCGTAACCAAGCGCAGCTCCTCCTCGCCTTCAAGGTGCTTCACTTTGTCCACCAACTGCGAAAACGCGTGAAGACACGTGTGCAAAGCGGCTTCGACGATGATCTACGACTTGGCAACTACCTCCAAGCTGACCGAAAGGCGTCGATGCGGATTCCAGGGTTGTCCCGACCTGGAGCCCGCGACGCAAAGCAGCCGCAGCACATCGGCAACCGCATTAGCAAGTGCCGCAAGAACAAGCCAAATTCGTTTAGACCAGTGCTCAGGCTACTCACACCGGGTTCGGATGCGTCCGTGTACTCAAACGAATCTGGCGAGGAGGTGCAACAGTACGTCCAGAGAAGCGTCCGTTTGGTTTCATGCATGCTTAGTTCTGCGAACAGCAACCCCAGCAATGTCGAAGAAGCTCTGACGGCGATCGCGAGCGACAACAAGCTCTTTCTCAACCATGCTAGTTCGCCGATCCTCCAACGCTGTTCCCTGTATGAGATCAACTGGGTACTGCTTTCGACATTTTCAGCTCTGCAGACGCTGTCGGAGTGCCGGTCACAATTCGGTGATAACTGGCTTGCGGCACAAGGCCAACTGATCGGGCTCGATGTAGACGGGACGTTTGTTGCAAATCTTGAGCATTTGCTGCTGTGGCTTCAGGCAAAACTCGAAAATGCATTGGTGCGCAAAGTGCGCGCCGAGCTGCTGCACCCTATGGGCGGGTACAGCAAGAATCAACGAAAGCTTCTGGCCTGTCTCGATGGGTTTGCGGAGAAGCCGCAACCACTCAGCATGTCTTTTCCCTGGACCATCAAGCCTTCACTGGCTGTGTTGTGGGGTGTATGTTCATGTTTCCTCGCTAGAGATGGAACGCTTGCTGACTTGAGGCCGTTAGGTCTGCTGGATGTTTTATGATCGTGCTGGCAATGCGCCTGCGGATCTAGAAGGTACCAATGATCGCGTTCCAGTCACTCGTGTGCTTCAACACGTTGGTGTCCCATGGACCGCTCCAGGATCGTCTGAGTGTAGGTTTCGCATGTTGCGTTCAACTTCACGAGGGTGTTTCAGTCGCTAAACTAGTCAGACCTCAACTTCGGCCTTGAAATGATTGGCCTGCAGCCGCAACCTGGGACGCAACTGCAAACGGGCGACAACATGCCTGTGGGGCCTGAGAGTGATGTGTTCAAAGCAGCACGAAACTCGGATACCTGGCAATCCGATTGGCATCATTTGAATTCTAGGCATCCGAGCCTTACAGTCTCGAGCCTGTCGCCGATTGGTCCGGGCAGCACAGCCCAGTTTCCCGGTAAGGATTAGCCTACCCTTTGAGTCAACTGAGCGGCCACCACGAACTGGGTTTCAAACCAGGCAGGCGATCGTTAGCTAACGTTGGGCAAGGTACTTATTATCCGGCTGCCCCTACACAGTACCCCATATATCCCGACAATAGCTATCTGCCCCAGAATACAGGCGCTACCACGATTACGGCCTTTTCGCAGCTTAGCCCCAGTCTTGACCAATCCTCTTGGCAGCTTCCGTACTCTTCTTCGCCACTGCCACAACACAGTCCGCGTCATCTGATAAACGCTCCACAGGCACCAAGCATCATAGTCACCGGGACAGCGGGAACAGGTAGTGAGGTCTTTGCTCCGCCACAATCGGATTTCGCGGCCTTGTCGGATTATATATTCAACGCCTCAGGCCCGCCACACAGCCAACATCCGAACCTCTACCTCTACAACGCCATGGGAAACACCTTGCCACCAGTGAATTCCGGATCCGCAATACAATTACCGCAGATCCACCACAAGCACGAACGTTCCCTTTCTAGCACCTCGAACACTGATATGCCCACTCCGGTCAGCATAGCAGGAAACGATCTCCCCTCACCCGTGGGCGAGCAGCACAGAACGACCATGTCGAGCCCTAACACCCACACAAGACAATACTCTGAGGACATATCTTCCCAAGATGAGCATGACGGGTCGCTGCGGAAGAACCACTCGTACAAGCGTGCTGAAGAGCCACCGCGCAACAATGAGGCAAAGATGATCTGCAAACGTTCAGAGTGCTCCGGCATCACTTTCGACCGCAAATGCGAATGGAGGTATGTCGAACTCATCACACGTTTCAAGGCCACACAACTGATCATTCTCGCAGCAAACACATGGACAAACACGACCGTCCCTACAAGTGTGGCGTCAAGGGATGTGAGAAGCTGCAAGGCTTCACTTACAGCGGTGGTCTTCTGCGTCACGAACGCGAAGTGCACAAGATGCACGGCGGCACCAAGAAGTCCCTCTTCTGCCCGTTTGCAGATTGCAAGCGCAGCTCTGGCGCCGGCTTTACGCGGAAGGAGAACCTCGCGGAGCACATCCGTCGCGTACACCGTAGGACAAGCATGTCGGCGGACATGCATGGCCTGGTGATCCGCCGTGACACCCTGGAGCTCTCACCAACCATTGAGAGCCGACAGGCGTCGGAGTCGCCTTACGTCCGCAACATGGAGTACCGCGACAGCGAGGAGCCTTCGCTTAAGCGGAAACGGATGTTTGACTCTGTGCTTTCTGATCGCGCTGACGAGGACCTTCGTGCTGAGATCAAGCGCCTGCGACACGAAAACGAAGAGAAAGACGCGCGGTTGCGACAGCTCGAGCAGGCTGTCATGGCGCTGCAGCAGAGTCGCAGAAGCTAGTCACTTTCGCCGTTCAACACCGCGGAAGGGATCTGCACGAGTCGAGGTAATTCTTACTTGACTCATTGTTTAATGCATCACGGGTGCGGGAGTACGGACAATGGCATTGGGCGGGATGGACATCTCAAAGCATAGCACGGTTTGGCGTTTAGACTCGGATCACGACTTATTTTCCCCTCTGGCAGGATTTCGCTCGTTGTACATAGTATTGAGCGTCTTGTTGGTGATGAAGCGACAGTTTTAGTTATTGCGGCATGGCTGGAACATGCGCTCACGAGAGACGACAGAATACGTGACGACTCTGCTCACTCAGATTGGAGAGAAGATGCTAGACCAGACGAAGATGTAATTATAGTATTCGTAATTCGAGAACCGTTATAGAAACGACTTGACTCTGCTCACTCAGACTGAGGTCAAGACATGAAGTCGCGATTACCTTTCAGCCCCCACTGGGCACTGGGCACGGCGCCCTTTGTGCCTGAGGTTCGGTGGCTGCCTAATCCCGGGCTATGGTCACGATGCACACCACTTTTTCCGTCGGAGTCGTCTGCATTCAGGCCGCTGCTTCTAGTGCAGACGAAGAGTCATACGCGTTCACGGCTCTCGCTTTAGCGGTGTCGCCGAGCTGTGGCGAAGCTGACGCTGATGCAGGTGCAGGTGCAGGTGCTGGTGCTGATGCAGGTGCTGGTGTTGATGTTGATGCAGGTGTTGATGCTGATGCAGGTGTTGATGCTGATGCAGGTGCTGGTGCTGATGCAGGTGCTGGTGCTGGTGCTGATGCAGGTGCTGGTGCTGATGCAGGTGTTGATGCTGATGCAGGTGTTGATGTTGATTGGTAAGACGTACTCATGTGACAGCGCGTTAGCGTGACGGGACGTGGTACGGTGCAGGCGCGTTGCAGCCTTGTGTGCCGTGTTGAGGGCGCGTTGGGCAATGTCAACAAGGAAGCCTGGTTTGCCAGACGGGGGTTGGTTTCGTTGCGCAACGACTGCCAAGGCGTGGGTGCGTGTGTCGTCGCCCCACGGTACGGCAAGACAACTAGGTATCGTGCTTGGTGTGTGTGGTGCGAGGACCGCGACGTGTGCAGTGCAAGTCGGAGAAGGGTCGAGGCTGCAGGTTGTTGTTGGCGTGTTCCGCAGGAAGAGGACGGGGTCCTTCCTTTTACGGAGACGTGGCTGATTGAGACGTGAAGATGGGAGTCAAGGGAAGAGATGGACATTGCATGAATTCGGCTCTTAAATGGGGTTATGAATTCGGCTCTTAGATGGGGGTATGAATTCGGCTCTTAAATGGGGTTATGAATTGGGTATATAGCGGCCTTTGTACAAGTATGATGCAGGGTGCAGAAAGAAGTGATGGTTTGACAGAGTCGACGAGGAAGTAGCTTACGCTGCTCAAGGCTTTGGTGGCTGCTGTGGCTAGACCTGCAGCTGTGCCTCGTGTGTTTTCTTCGCTGCTTCGTGTGTTTTCTTCGCTGCTTTGTGTGTTTTCTTCGCTGCCTCGTGTGTTTTCTTCGCTGCCTCGTATGCCTTCTTCGCTGCCTACTGTGCCTTCTTCGCTGCCTCCTGTGTTTTCTTCGCTGCCTCGTGTGCTTTCAGCGCCTCCTCCTTTGCCTGGCGCCGGAACCCCTCGATCCGGTCGTCAATGAGGGCAATCTCGACCTCAATCTTCAGCAGCTGCTCCTGCAGGATGGCGTCGTAGCGCTCGTCGGTCAGGGCTTCCATGGGACTCCACTTCATCTCGGCGATGCGCTCCATGAAGTTCTTCTTCTTCTCTCCGCGGGCCGCGAGCCGGGCTTCCTCCTGGAGCTCCTCGGTGTTCTTCTCGTCGAGGAAGTTGTAGCCCTTCTGGCCAGCATAGCCGAAGAGGCCGAACATGAAGGTCCCCGGGACGGCATTGCGCGGCCCTCGAAAGAGCAGGCCAAGGCTGAGACCCGTGAAGGCGCCGGCCATGGTCGATGCGCGCACCCGCTGCGAGCGAGTTGGGTGCAGGTCCTGGCGAGCGTGCAGGGGCTGTCCGCGGGTCGACCTCCACCAGTTCAGGACGCCGTCGTGGCTGAGAATGGCGCTGCGCGCAGTCCAGAAAGTGCTGCCGAGCGCGAAGCACTGCATGCCCGAGGCGACTGCAAACAGGATGGGCGTCTGCGTGCGCAGGGTCCCGGACAAGGCGCCAATGGCCGTGCCGGGGACAGCGGCCAGGGCACCGACGCCCGCAGCCTGCCTGAGGACATGGAGCGGATGGGTGAGCTGGGCGGAAGCATGGGCGTCGCCGTCGCCGTGGCTGTCGCCGTGGCTATCGCCGTGGGCGTGGGCGTCCGGCTGCTCCATGGCGCGCGGGGCCGTGGGTGGTGTGCTTCGCGGCGCGGGCGAGGCGGTGATGTCAACAGTACGGTAGTCAAGCCAGCACAAGCACAGACGGCTAAAATTGCACGCCGCACTTGCGGGTGGATCGACCTCGACGGCCGCGCGCCCAACAACCGACCCTCGACCACACACGACGAACGAACGACCCCCGAGAGCCGCCCCCGCTCTCATACACACTCGCACAGCGCGCGGATACTCGCTGCGCGTCGACGGCACACGGCAATCATGGGTACGGCGCCCCCCGCGCCCACAGGCCGCGGGCGGTGCGGCGGCGGCGCTGCCCCGCGCCGGGCGGCTTCAAAATGCACGACTGCTGGCTGACACGATGCGCAGCGCCCAAGAATAAAAAGGCGGAGAAGATGTCGCTGAGCAACTTCCTCGGCGACCAGTGTAGGCGCTCCCCCGCAGGGCAACGCCGAGTGCGCAGACGGCTGACGGCAGTGTAGCGCTGGGCTCGTGGGCCGACGAGATGGAGGACGCGCCCATGCCCCGAGGCGGCGGCGGCTTTGGCGGCGCCAGCAGCTACGGCGGCGGCGGCGACAGGCCCTCGTACGGCGGCGGCAGCGGCTTTGGCGCCCGCACCGACAGCTTTGGTACGTCGCCCGGCACACGGTGACCGCTGAGAGTGCCCACGGTGACCGCTGAGAGTGCCTGCGGTGACCGCTGAGAGTGCCTGCGGTGACCGCTGAGAGTGCCTACGGTGACCGCTAAGAGTGCACATGGTGACCGCTGAGAGTGCCCACGCTGACACGCCCCCCAGCCGAGCGCGGCTTTGCGACCCGCGAGGAGCTGCCCATGCCCTCCAAGCCCCCGTACACGGCCCATCTGGGCAACCTCTCGTTCGACGCCACCGAGGGCGACGTCTCGGACTTTTTCGCCGCCTGCGAAGTCACCAACGTGCGCATTGTCGAGGACAAGCTCGACCGCAAGCCCAAGGGCTTCGGCTACGTCGAGTTTGGCTCCGTCGACGGCCTGAAAAAGGCCCTCGACCTGTCCGGCACCCAGTTCCAGGGCCGCAACATACGCGTCAGCGTCGCCGAGCCCCGTGCGTATTCTGTTCCCGCGTGCTGACCAGACACCCGCTGACCGTCCGCAGCCAAGGACCGCCCCGAGGCCCGCGACATCTCCGACTGGTCCCGCAAGGGCCCGCTCCCTGACCTGCCCGGCGCCCGCTCTGGCTCTGGACGCGGGTACGGCAGCCGTGGCTTCGACGCCGGCGCCTCGGACGCCGGCAGCGACCGTGGCGGCGAGCGCAGACGGCCCGCCTTTGAGAGCGACGGCAAGCAGCGCGACTTTGGCAACTGGGAGCGCCGGGGCCCGCTCTCGCCCGCGGCCGACGCGCCCAGGGAAGGCGCCAGGCGCTTCGACGGCCCCCGCGAGAGGCAGTCCCCGGCGTGGGGCGAGGGCCGCCCCGAGGGTGAGCGTGCGCCCCGCCGTGAGTTCCAGCCGGCCGAGGGCCGGCCGCAGTTTGAGAGGCAGCCCACTGCCGCAGACCAGGACAGCCAGTGGCGCTCCAAGATGCGCACCGATGTCGCCTCCCCCACCGGCACCCCGGACGCCAGCACCCCCTCTTCGCCGGCCCCGCTTGCCAGCCGTCCCAAGCTGAACCTCGCCAAGCGCACAGTCTCGGAGGCGCCGGCTGCCACGCCCTCCAACGCCTCGGACAAGCCGAACCCCTTTGGCGCCGCCCGCCCCATTGACACAGCCGCCCGCGAGAGGGAGGTCGAGGAGAAGCAGAAGCAGGCTGCGCAGACCAAAAAGGACGCCGACGACAAGGCCCGCGAGGAGAAGAAGGCCAAGGACGTTGCCGCCAAGGAGTCTGCCTCCAAGGCCGACGAGGCCAAGGGTGATGACGTCCCCCAGGCTGTCGAGAACCCCGAGGCCGAGGCCACAGACGAGGGCGCCAACGGCGACGTGGTCGACGACAAGGCCGTCAAGCCCGAGGAGCCCGTTGTAGCTCCCAAGGACGGAGGATCCTGGAGGCGCAAGTCCAGCACGTCCCCTGCCGCCGCTGCTGCCCCCGCCGCCGCGGCTGCCCCTGCTGCCGCGGCTGCCCCCGCTGACACAACCGAGACCATGGAAGACGACGGCTGGAGCACCGTCACCAAGGCCCCCAAGAGCACTCGCAACAACCGTCGCGGCGGTGCTCCTGCCCGTGCCATTGCCTCGTAAGCCGTCTTCGACGGTGGTGCATCGGCGATAGTCTCTTTTTGCGTTGCAGGAAAATAGCAATGTCGCGCACATGACCGGCGTGGCCGAGTCACTCTCACGGTTTTGACATCTGTCCCTTCTGAGCAGCTGTGTCTTGTTGGCTGTCTCTCGAGCGTACGACTGCGTGCACGGCGTTGGTCCTCCTGCTTCAACCCATGGCTTTCCAGCTGCACCTTCGCCGGTCCATGTCGCTCACGATACCCGAGCATGCCCGTCACCCTGTCTCCTTTTCGTTATCCAAAAGTTACCGTTCCCATCGCAGCATCTTGTTCGCCCATCTAGGCTCGAAATCTTGGACCTGCCATCTTTTCGAATGCCTTTTCCAAACACCCCAAACGGGATGCGTCCCAATCCGCCTACGACGTCCATGTCGTGATGATAATGTACCTTTCCATAGACGACACGAGTGCTTGGGCATGTATTTATTGCAGGGTAGATTGATGATTGAGTTCTCCACTTCAAACTGCGTCTTGGCTTGTCTGACAGCGTGTGCTAACCGCCTGATTTCAGGTGCTCTCCCAACGTTGATCATCGCCGTTGACGTTGATCATCGCCGTTGACGTTGATCCACTCCCGCTCGGTGGCTGACAGGGCCCCCCTGTTCAGCCGCCCCTCATACGTCAGTCTGTCCAACCTCGAGACCTTGCTTTGGCATCCAGCACACGCTTTCGCAGTCCTAACGTGTCTCAGTGGCCTGCGCGTCTTCACATTGCACCACTCCTCGTTTTGTTCATCAGAGGCCCCATTCACGATTCTGCACCTTAGCAATCAATCCGCGAGATTGTTCAGAGCATTCCTGACAATCAGAGGCAAGATTGACAATGTCGACAAGGCCTCAAGCCCCCGGGCCAAACTCCACCACAGCAGCACAATCAAAGCAACCTCGCTCCCGCAAAGCAGCAAACCCAGAGCCATCCACCGCTGGCCGGGCAGGCTCAGCGGGCGGTGTCATGCTTCCGAAAGAGGCAGTCAAGAAATCATCGGCCTCTAAAGCCGTCCCGACTCCAGCCAAAGACACAACCACGCAAGACGCGCCCAAGAAGAAGCCCAGGAAACTCAACAAAGACCCTACGTCCGCATCTTCAATCACACCCGCCACGAAACGCGGCGTCTCGACTGGAGCAGCCGAGCTCGAAGCACTGAAAGCGCGCGTCCGCGGCCTGGAAGCCAAAGTCGAGGAACTCTACAAGACCGCGCCTCCAACAGCGACACCGCGCTCGCCACGGCGCCGAGGCAAAGGACGGAAGAACTCGAGTGCAACCACGACGGCGACGCTCGGTACCTTGTCGCAGAAGAAGGAACAGCAGGAACACGTCCAGGAGGAGGACGAGGAAGCAGACGAAGAGCTCGGCAGGCTCGAAGACGAACTCGAGACCGCACGCCAAGACCTCGCCCTATACAACCCCACATCACGGCCGCGAGCAAGGCCAACCGCATCCGACGACACGGACCATGTGGAGGAGATACCCAGAGAAAAACCGGGAGTCGGTGCCGGCAGCGACAGGCAGGTGACCCTCAGCGGCTCCTACCGCATCCCGCTCCCCGCAACCCTCAACCCAGAAGACGTCAAGACGATCCAGTCCGGCGTGTCGGCGGCCCAGAACGTCGCGCGCTCCTTCCTCGACCAGCGTCGCGCAAACCAAGCACTCCGCACCGCCCAGGCGGACGCCGGCCCCCCGCCACCGCCCACGCCCTCGGCTCCCAAAGCACGAAAAAACAAGGACAACGTCGAGCCAGAGCTGCACCTCAGCACCGATGCGGCGGGGAAGCAGAGCTGGGGCGAGTGGATCGGCGGGTACAGTGTAGCGATCAGCCGGGCGGTGAAGAGCATCGAGCACGAAGCGGCGATGGAGGCGCAGAGTCAGGACGCGCGGCCGGCGTCGGCTCGCGCGGGGAGCGGGACGGCGAGGAAGAAGAGACCGGGTGCCAAGACGGCATTGAGTGGTGAGCAGGTGGAGGGGTTGATGAGCTGACTGGTGGTCATGCATACCAGATGGCGTTTGGAATACATATTCGAATGCGGACTAGGAATCACGTGGTGTTGAATATTGCGTCTCGCGTTGTACATGCTGAAAACTGTCCGTTCCAGTGTCACTTGAAGAGGTCCCGTTTTGCAAGTCAGAAGTTACTGCCTGTACTCTGCTTATACAGGCGCTGCCGTAGGCAAACCCGGCACACTCCAGTCTCACTCAACTTCTTCGGAGACTTATATTTGAGACACTGCGCACTTCTTTCGGTATGCGAGGCAAAAGCCGGACAGTCGTCTCTTCTCCACCGACGACCATGCGTTTCTTCAGTCGATTCGTGCATGTGTACGCTACAGACATCATGGAGGCCAGGAAGGGTCACCATACGCGCGGAACGGGTGGAGTTGTCACATTCTACACGCTGACTCCAGCGACGCTCGTGTTTCTTTGTGCAGTAACCACTATCGCCATATCGTCCCCCAAGTTCTTGAGCGGCGCAGTCCTCCTTCTCCTTCGTCACAGCCAGCGTAAACAATATCCAAACTCTGCAGTCCAGGAGCGCGCAACATCTCCATCGACATTTTCAACGACCACCGCCTCTGCTCATACCCTAGATAGTGCACCTTGATCTGGTCTCAACCCATCTCCGAAACACCACACCGACCCCACCGCCTCTGAAGCAGCACAGCATCTTCAGCTGAAGGCTGTTCGCCACAGTGCGCATGCCTCCCACACCTCCCGCCTTCGTGGGCGACGGTCTGTATCGACTCCAGGTGTCCATTGCACATATCCCGCTGGCGGCTGTGGAAGTACTTGCAGCGCACGATGCTTTTGGGGACGAAGGTCTTGACACAGCCGCAGTTGGTGTAGCGCTTTGCGCTGATGCCGCACATGGTGGCTGCGTCTAGTGCTCTGGCTCGGGTCACTGTGTATCTCCGGACTAAAAGGGCTCGCTAATGGGACTAGACTGGTAGTGTGAAGACGTGCGATGATGGAGTTTGAGAATCCGAGATAGACGGGGTTGAAATATTGCAGCCCTCAGACAGTTCCCTGCTGCGAGCAGAATGAGATGGGACAGCGGTGGAAAGGAGGCTTGAAGGTAGCGTTCCTACGCCTGTGAGGCAGGCGTTATATGAACACATACTGTGGCTGGAGCATTGAGTGTGGTGTCAAACAAACGACAACCACTGTGTGTGGCAGAGCTGGGAACCATGCTGCGATGACGACGTGCATGCAAAGACAGACAACGGCGGAACGACAAGCCCATTGATGTTTGATGTGATGATAAAGACTCGGACATTTCCTGTTCTTTGTGAAGCCTGATGGCCGAGATGGACAAGCCGGGAGAGACAAAGGGCGGAAATATCTCATGCGTGCCAACAATCGACGGCACTTGAGGCATTGTTTGTGCCAGCAGGCCTTGTGTGCGCCGCCTGAGGCCATGCGGTAGACTGCATACGGTAACATTGTTCCGAATTTGCAGAGGAAAGCAGTCTTGAGATGCATAAGAGAATGCATCGTGTGTATTTGGTGCTTTGGTTTAGAGGTTCAGGCGTGACGTTTGACGAGGTCAGCATTTCCATCGCGCAACCTCGTCATTCTCCAACCTCATCGCCGCAGATTGTCTCTACACGAGCCCTGCCCAGAAGGTACACGAAGACACCTATACATGCACACCATGTACAGATCTCAGGAACTGTCCCAACCGATCGACAATTCATCTTCGCGATGCAGCGGTAGAGAAAATGTGATCCGCCTTCAACAACAGCCGAAAGCTGGCTCGCCACGAGAGAGAAGGCCAGGATCCATCTTTCAAGTAGAGCCTCTTTGTTCGCGGTTGAAGGGACCATCTCGTCGTTCTCTGACGGTAGCATAAGGGTCGGCCTGTTCACTACGTGAAACTTGCGATCCATTGTCTCGTAGCCAAGGTCAGGATGGAATTAGTTCTCACTACTACTGCTACTGGTCGCTATCAGTACGAACAGTGCTCACGTCAATGCCAGACATACCCTCTAGGAGTGCCAGCGATGTATTGCTACCGGTGGTTTGAGGATTACCGGTAAGAACTCTTCCGGCACCGCGTTGGTCATGTTCCCACGAGTGGTCTGGTCCTTCGTGTAGTTGAGCGAGTGTTTGTAATCCTCAGGTGTCATCACCATAGTCGCTGTTAGCCGGTCGGAAGTACCATAGTGCCTTGCAATATGCACGCATCGATTGCGGGATCATCTTCTACGTATCGCATGTATTTTTGTTAGCCTGGTTCTCCAAGTTAGCAATGAATAGGCGCTTTGTGGCTCGAGTTGATCCTACCAGTTGAGGTTCCCATCATGACCATGTGCGTTTTGCCCAGCTTTCTCAAACACGTGACAAATGAACCAACATTCATTGCATCATTGTCGAGAGTCGAGTAACCCTGCTCAGCCTCATCCAGGGCTGTCAAGGCACTGCTGACCAGCCCATAGAAAAACGCACTGAGAGACTCCGGGTTGCCGCTTTCGTAGGCGCACGAGTCCGGTGTCTACGACAGAAACAGATGTAACTACGCCATACTAGTCGCAATATCAGACCAGCCTTGGCTGAGTGATCACTGAGCACTTAGTCTTCTCCAGGTCTTGAAGCGCACTCTTTTAAGCTAGTGATCTACAGCAGGTTAGGCGACAAATATTGAGCAGAAATCTTAGGTGGAAGGTTGCTGTTGCGGTGAGCACATGGGGGAGGACCCACACGAGCGTCCAGGGAAGCTACCCAATTACACGCGTCCCTATCTCTTTCACTACTGTACTCACTCATATCATCCGCGAACTCATAAGTGATTCAGTACCCAAGCTAACTCTGACCGGAAAATGCTTGCTGACGAATTGCCGCTGCAGCTCAACCGATCGATGTTCAAGGACCCACAAGATGTCCATGTGAGAAGCGTCCACCTCAGTGCAGATGGAGCAACCTGTACAACTGCTGTACAGTGATTCGTAAACTTCCACGCGTCTGCTTCGAGAAATGACGGTTTCAAGTGCGTTGATAGCGCAAACCGAAACGCGCAATGCTTCCATCAACAATTCTTACCTTGGCACACAGCTTGGAAGATCATGCCATATGGAACAAGCTTCTATCACACGCTGTCAAACGTGCTGTTCCCAGGCAGAAGGTAGACCTGTTAGACGTTGAGTGGGTTGTGTCTGGGATGATCCATGCACGTTCACAGATGCCGCTTCATCTGGGGTTTCGGCAGGACCACCCCACTCAGCGACTCCGTGCAACAACACATGCCTTAAGGCCGTACAAAGATCCTTGCGCTACTTCCATTCTGGCCTTAATAGAACTGACTTCATCGTATTTCTTCGCTTCATACCTCAACAGTCATTTACGTATAGTTTGAACTTTGTAATTCGGATCTGCTGGCAGACTTCCTCCTTCCTCCTACTAACAGGTTATTTCTATATTTTTCCTTACTCCAGGAACATGGGTCTAGGAGTGCTAGAAGATCGACAGATGGCGGCTCCTCCTGGAACTTCTACGCTTGGTGCATCAGCAGCAGAGGGTATGTCAGCTCAAAGCAAGCTTTTGAAGCCATCGCAGCTAACGGCGACTCTCTTAAAAGGAGACCCAGTAATCGACACTTCAGAACTCAAGCGAGATGGTGACATTGTCCTGCAGCCACAGCCCTCTGACAGCCCCAACGACCCTTTAAACTGGACTGCAGTGCGGAAAGAAGTCATCATGATCATCTTAGCTTTCAGCTCTGGTGTGACGACGTCTCTGGGGCCAATGGTGACTCCAGGTCTGCCTTTGGTAGCGCAGAAGTACAACGTCAGCGTCGGCATGGTGACGAGTCTCATCATTGGCTTTCTGGCATTCTGGATCGGATTTACCACCTTCTTTACTGCGGCCGGTGCGAACATCTGGGGAAAGCGTCCGTTCTTCATCATCTCCGCCATCATCCTGCTGGCGACAAACGTATGGGGCTACTTCTCCACCTCTTTCGTCTCTTTGGCTGTCATGCGAGTCATCCAGGGTATCGCCTCTGCACCACTTGAGACGCTTGTCACCTCCACCGTCTCGGACATGTACTATGTTCATCAGCGAGGTGTTCGCATCAGTATCTGGGGGTGTATGTTGGCCAGTGGGGTACTGCTTGGCCAGACGATCGCTGGCGCCATTATTCAGAACATCTCGTTCGAGGCCACCTTCGGTATTTCCGCATTGATCTTCATCCCCATTGTCCTCGCCATGTATTTCTTCGTCGTCGAGACAACGTACTACGGCACCCGTCCAAATTTGCAGATAGAGTTCGAGCCGGAAGAGAAGAGCTCAACTTGGTCAGAGTATGGCGAAGAGAAGGAGACATACCGCCGGCAACTTGCACTCTTCCGCGGTCGCCTTTCGGACGAGTCTTTCTGGCGCAATGTGTGGAAGCCTGTTCCACTCATCGCATATCCTGCCGTTCTCTTCAGCACCGTGGTATATGGCACATACTTTACTTGGCTCCTCACTATCTCCGTTCTGTCGGTGTCGATCTTCTCAGCGCCGCCCTACTCGCTTGGACCCGCACAAGTCGGACTCACCAACCTTCCACTGCTCGCTGTCGGACTCGTTAGCTCGCCGCTGTCAGGCTGGGCCGCCGACTTCATAGCCAAATTTATGGCGCGTCGAAACAAGGGTATCTTTGAGCCCGAGTTCCGCCTTGCGCTCATGATACCTGCGGTCATCTTCGCAACGATTGGATTTCTGGGCTTTGGTATCAGTGCTCAGCGCGGCGACTCGATCTACCAGCTCGTTGCTTTCATGTCCATTCACGCCTTCAGCGTGCCGTTTGCGAGCACGGCGAGTCTGACGTATGTCATTGACTGCCACCCCAAGGACGCGAATCAAGCCTTCGTCACCATCAATTTCACAAAGGCGGTGTTCACGTTTGTTGCAACCTCGTATGCAAATAGTGTCTTGGCGAGCATTGGACCAAGCAAGTTGTTTGTGGCAATCACAATGATCAATCTGGGTGTCTGTGCCTTGACTATACCGGCATACATTTTCGGAAAGAAGTTCAGGGGCTTGGTAGCAAGGAGTTCCTTTGGTCAGAAGCTGTCTGCTTTATGATTAGTCCGTTGTAAGAGTATCTTTTTCGCAGCAAGTAGGTGGGGCAGCAGTTGCTTCGTGGCCATTGCATGCCCAAGATGGTTCGCTGCGAACTGGATCTCGTAGCCGTAAGGACTCAGGACAGGTAGGTTGGCGATAACGCCGGTATCAAGAAGCAGGATGTCAGGTCAACCGTGCTTGGAACTTTCTTGGCGGCAGTGGCGACCAATCAGTGAGTGCGACGGGTGGGATTCTTCGATCAAATATCGGTTATAAGAGTTGCTGCGGCGGAATAAATGCGCCCTATGAAGTATACGTCCTTAGGTGAGTGGGCTGCGAACGCCTTTAATGTTCCTTCGCCTAGACCTGCAGTGCCTGACGAAGTCAGATTGAAATCGGTTGGATGGATGGATGATTGATGCTCACCTCCAGTGACAAAGATGATTTTGCCCACCAGGGACTGCATTTTCATAGCCCGATGAAAAGAGGAACGTTGTTTTCCGTTCTGGGAAGCCACGTTGGACGTTATTGTCAGATTTGCCGTTCCCATCCACCGCGTAGACCTCATCGCACGGGAACGAACAAGTCGACCCTATGTGGTGAGAGGGCACTGATTCCTTTGCAGTGCTGCATCTGCTTAAAGATCCTTCCAATCAAAACAGCTTTTACTGGCAGATACCGTATCTCCGTTCGAAATGTCCATTCTGGCACTTGTGGGGGGATAATCGGCACAACTGACAGCCGACGTGCATAGCGTACAGGCTGTTGCGCAGAGTGCAAAACCAGATTTCGATCCATGTATGGAGATGGCATCGACATGTGTTTGCATGTCTGCTGATTAGTAATGATCGCCCATTCATCTTGGGAGGTCCTTGGGCCCGCTCTCGTCGAGGCCCAGCCGCTACCGGGCGATCTGAGGCAGAGATCGAGTGCAGCCATAGCAGATGTTCTTGCCAATTGCTGAATACGTCTCGAAGCCATCGTTCTGTTGGTAACCGCCCCAACCGTGTATGCCAAATCGGCCGCCGGGCACAGGCATGTTGCAAAGACCGCATCGTGGGTCTCGGTCTGCGCCAGCGGGGACTTCGAGCTTGCCTGAGGTCCGAACAACATTGGAAACGATGCTTGGAAAGTTCTCTTCAACAGACTCGAAGTACTGCTTCATGAGATCATCAATGGTGGTATTCTTCGAGCTTGTGGATGCCTGCGTCGCACCAGGCGAAGACTCATAGACCAGTGATGCCAGTCCAGAATCAGCAAGGCCGATGTAGGATACCAGCTCTTTCTTGAGAACGTCGCGTAGAGGGTAGTGGAAGTAGACACCGAAGGGTGCCCGTCCATCGCCGACCTGCCATGGCAACGAGAACCCTCGGCCTTTACAGGTTTCGGCAAGTGTCTTCTCAGCGAGTGCTGTGGTACTATCACCCCACAGTATACTCTGACAACATGCTGACTTTGCGTGTTCCACGATGAGTCTGGTCCTGAGCGTCGACAAAACGTCCGCCCGCGCTGTTGCGGAGGTAAGGGAGTTGATCAATACAGCCAGCTTCTCCTGATTGCTGGGATTCTCTCCGTCCACAGCTTCAGCAACCAAATCTTGTAGAGTAGCATCTTCCGATATCGTACGGAACACGTCATGCAGTGGCAATGCTGCATACTCGTGACCAGGGTATTGCTGACGAACTTTCTCTAGTAGATCTTCGACAGGTAATGTTCCTTCAGCATGACCGATCGCAACAACATTGAGTGCAAAGCCAGTGCGGCCGGTTTTGCTCATCTGAGTCTTCAGGTGCAGATCCAGAATGTGCAGCAGGGTGGTGGATGAGACTCCAAAAGTCAAAGGTAACAGTACTTTGCGCTCCTCATTAGTGTGGAAGTTGACACGGAAGGTCTCCAGTCGTTTGATAGCCTTTGTGTGGACGTAGCGGGCGAAACACTCTCTGTGGGTTTTTAGCACGAATCATTCTTGAAAGATTGCCAACTGACTGGCACAAAGGCTCTAGGCGCACGACAAGAACAGAATCGTTCTCTTTGCACCTCCTGCAGACCTCAGAGGCAGGGCATTCTGTGGTCTTACCCGGCATGGCGTGGTGTTGGTCGATGTGTGATTTGACTGGTGAATGTGGTGTTGGTGCAACTTGCCTCTTCGGTCCCGCTTTCCACAACGCAGCTCAGGGAAGGCGCGCTAGCAAGCTAGGTACCCGCCGAGCCGGGAACGAACGCGCAGCCCAGACATTGAACACTGTAGCCTTCTACTCCCACACCACTCCTCACGATACAGCCTGACTGAGGCACTTGAGACAATTTCTAGTTGACCGCAGACGCGAGCCGGCCGCATCGTATTTGAGGAAGCGTCAGCTCCGCCAGCTGGCCTCAAGCCACTATCATGAAGCAGCAATGGCTGCACAGCATAGGGCTGCTGTTGCTGTCTACGATAACAGCAGTGGCAGCGATCGATGTCACACTGACTCGTGACGATCCTCAGAAATGCTCGGGCATGTACAGCAAAAAGTCATGGGGCGGGAAGGTTGAGCCGTTCATCCTCGTCAAGTTCCTGAAGAAGGGAGACCAGAACAAGGAGATCGAGGACCCCACAGTCGGCGTAGTCATTTGGGAATGGAAAGATTCGCTGCTGTTGGGCAAGCCGACTGAAATGGCCGTCGACGATGTTGGTCTACTGCGTTGACCAAGTCTACTAAAGCTAATCAGCCACAGCGCTCCTACATCTGTAACGACGATGCAATCGATGCAAAGCTCTGCAACGGAACCCACAAGGGCGAATGGATTCTTGCCGACGACGCCGACACTGTCTCGAATATGCACATTCGCACTGAAGCCATCCACCTCAACGACCCCAAGCCTATCAACTACCCAGTTGCCAGTGGAGACCGAAAGCTGGGGATCAAGACAGGATACTACTGCGTTGCTACCGCTGCCTACACCAAAGACGTCGAGTACGAAGCCATCATCACGTTCCGCAATGCGTACGGCGAGCTCCCAGCAGCACAAATCGCGAAGCTCCCCTTCTACGGCGGCATCACCATCGTATACTTTGTAGTCCTGCTGTTCTGGGGTTTCTTGTACTACCAGAACAGGCACGATATTCTGGCGGTCCAGAACTACATCACAGCTATCCTGGTGTTTCTGGTGATCGAGATGCTCATGACCTGGGGCTTCTACGACTACCAGAACCGCCATGGCAACAACATCGGCACAAAGGTGCTCATGGTCGTTGTGGCCGTGCTGAACGCCTTCCGCAACTCATTCTCATTCTTTCTGCTGCTCATCGTGTGCATGGGCTACGGTGTTGTCAAGCCTTCTCTCGGCAAGACCATGACGATCGTTCGCTGGCTGGCAGTTGCACACTTTGTATTCGGCGTCATCTACGCTGTCGCATCGCTCACTGTTCGCCCAGACGATGCTGGCCCACTCGTTCTGCTTGTCATTCTGCCTCTATCGGCGACGCTGACTGCATTCTACATTTGGACCCTCAATTCTCTCAATCTCACAATGAAGGACCTGATGGAGCGCAAGCAACATGTCAAGGCTACCATGTACAAGAGGCTCTGGTGGTGCATTTTGACTAGCATCGTTGTCATCTTTGGCTTCTTTTTCATCAACAGCTTTACATTCGCCGGTGCTTCTACCCCCGACTTTGCTCCCACACATTGGCAGACTCGATGGTTCGTCTTGGACGGATGGTTGAACTTGGTCTACTTGGCAGATGTCTGCTTCGTGGCGTATATGTGGCGACCGACTGCGAACAACAGGCGATTCGCCATGAGCGACGAGGTGTGTAAGGCGCATTCAAGATCGTTACTATATGCTGACGTGATTGTAGATTGCGCAAGATGATGAGGGTTTCGAGATTGCATCCATTCGCGACTCTCTCGACGAGGAAGGTGGTCCTTCGGATCACCCTCCTTCTTACGATCCTGTGCGTCCGCAGCGCGATGCAGCTCGTGACGTCTCGCCACTACCCGCTCCTCAACCGCAGAAGCCCATTCACCCTCCTAGAGAGTCTCTTGACGGCGACACCATCTTCGCAGTTGGTGAGGATGACAAGTGGAGCGACGACGACGATGATGATCTGGAGCCAGCAAGCCCGAAAGGGGGCGATGATGAGCACGCGCGATTAACGAGTACCGCTGGTCAAAGTCGAAAGAACGATTAGGAGTTGATCCAACGAGGAGGGTTTTAAAGCGGCATTGAGTTTTGGTTCTGGCGTTTTGGAAACCGGCTGACTGCCCACTGTGAGGTTACGTATCATTCATGAAAGGCATATTTGGCGCATCATCTACTCAGCAGCTCTGGTGGTAATAGCAATCTACGTGTTGATTCCAATGTGTACAACGCAACTGTCATTCGCCGAGGCATCTTCCTTATCGATTGTAAACCTTTGACGCCAGAGCTTAGCTTTCTGTCAGAGCTCTACATTGTAGCTAACACACCTGTTGACCATCTATCATTATGGCAGTACCGTTGACTTCAGTGTTTGCATGGTCTTCTGCATACGTGTGCAAGTCATGTCAGAGCAGTTTCGCCGGCTCGCGCAATGCACGCTTTGCCTTGAGTCGTACCCTCAGCATTGCATCATTCCCAAGAACCCGCCTTGCGCGGCAGCGATCACAGCAGTCATTACAAACTGTGTCCCGGACGCCAAAAGCTGAGCGTACAGCACGCACAGTCTCTGTGGGAAGCGGACATGCTCGACCCTACTCGACCGTCAACGATGCGCCGCAACCGACACAATCCGGCATTGCGCCTCTTCCGCACCGCCGCCTCATCTCCCTCTCCGGCCCAGACACGATCAAGTTCCTGCAAGGCTTGATTACAAACAATGTACACGCCGACCGTGACCAGCCATTCTTCGCTGCTTTTCTTGACTCCAGAGGTCGAGTGTTATGGGATGTCTTCGTATGGGTATACCCAGCGCTGCTGGCAGAGAAGGGGACGTGGAGCTGCTACATCGAAGTCGACAGTTCAGAAGTTGAGGCCTTAAGGAAACACTTGAAGCGTCACAAGCTCAGGAGCAAGGTTGCGATCGAGCCTGTCCCTGAAGAAGCACTGGGCGTCTGGGCAGCATGGGGCGAGGCACACGAAAGCATCAACGCGCAGGCAGTCATTGCAGAGCTACCTGATCCGCGTGGTGATCTTTCGACGCTATGGAGGATACTTGCGAAGCCTGACAGCGACCTTCTTGGTGATAGAGTAGAGGCACAAGACACCCAACAGTACCACTTGCAGCGCTATCAGCAAGGCATTGCTGAAGGACCACAAGAGATTCCAAGAGAGAGTGCATTACCGATGGAAGTCAACATCGACCTAGCTCAAGGCATCGATTTCAGGAAAGGCTGTTATGTTGGCCAAGAGCTGACAATACGAACCAAACACACGGGCGTTGTTCGCAAGCGGATGCTACCTGTAGAGTTGGACTTCGGCAATGGGATCTTAGGGACCTCGCTCGAATCTGGTACAGATATAAAGCAGCTCGACGAGGCGGGCGCGATCAAGAAGGGCCGCGCAGCGGGCAAGTTTGTAGCTCACATCGGCAATGTTGGCCTCGCGCTGTGTCGGCTGGAAATGATGACACCGATGAAGATCAGCGTGGAGGGTGGAAGCTACAAAGAGAGCATGAAATTTGGCGTCTCTATGGGAGGAGGTGGGGAAGTAGTCCAGATCAAGCCCGTACTGCACAGGTGGTTCGAGGAAAGGGAGCGAATACTGTGGGCGAGGAGCAAGCCGAAGATTGTGACCAGTTCGGAAGTCGATTAGGTATATCAAATCAATCAGGCGGGTTGTGAAGCCTCCTGAGTCGCCTGTGGAGTTGCCTTATGCTAAATGCGCTCACCGGCACCGCGGCACTAATTGTGGCTTAGCTGGTCGATGTCATCAGCCTCATTCATGCCTACCTTCGGTCCAACTCTTGCCCTTTGACAAGACACATTGCTCTTGATTCTTTAAGCGTACATCTTCAGTACATTGGCATAGATTGTTGACAATCAAAATGGCACTCATGCGTCATACCAGGCCTTCTGAACGCTCCGGTTCCATCACAAGGTTCATTTCGCGACTACGAGGGCGGAACATCAAAGATGAACCCAACCCAACAGAAGAAGACCACCCCATCGACACAAGGCTACCACTGGCTCCATCTCCACTACCGCTTGTCCTTCCAGAACATCAACAGGCCCTGTCCAATCTTGGATGGACGACAATTACATTCCCACAAGCAGCACCATCAGATCCATCTCGAGACTCGTCAGTTCCGGGACTACACCCGCTGCAAGACGCTTATGAGGCCCTCTTCTTTGCGTCTCAAACTTTCTTCGCACAACCTGCAGAGGAGAAGACGAGGTGGAAGCACAAGCTCCGCTCCGAGGAAGGCTGGTCCTCTATTCCCGGCGAGAAGGAATTTATCACCCTGCGCACGTTGGAGTACTGTCCTGAGATTCTTCAAGGGCCGGCGAAGCGATTCTGGGACCTCATGGGTGCGCATTTGGAAACAACACTCGGGCGGATAGCGACGAGTCTGGACATTCCAGAGCCTGATTACATGACGAAAGGGCTAAAGAAGTTCGTTGGGCCGTGCGGAAGCATGCAAGCTAAAGATGAGGAGAAGACTGCCACGATGCTCAGGCTATTCAGATACGAAGGCTGGGAGGCGAAGGAGGTCGCAGAGCCACATGCCGATTTGGGTCTGCTGAGTGTGGTCATTGGAGACATTCCCGGTTTGGAAGTCTGGGATGGCGAGAAGTGGTTCGAAGTAGAAAAGGAGGTGGAGAGGACCGGGATGAAAGGCGCAAGTCTGCTCGCTGGCAAACAACTAGAACGATTCAGCAACAGTCGATACCCCGCGGGCGGGCACCGGGTCGTGTCGTATGGGGATCCCATGAACGGCAAAGATGGAGGAGCGAGATACAGATTCAGTATAGTTTTCGTGCTGCGCGCACATGAACCTGTGATTATCGACTCGGAAGAGTTGGAGACAGCTATCACAGGAAAATGGTCAGAGCCGGTGCAGGGACTGACGGCAGGAGAGCTATACACACAAATCCGAGGTGCTCACTTCAATATCAATATCAGCCAGGAAGAGAGGGAAAGGCAAAGAACGAATGTTCGGAAGACAATGGAGAAGGGCATTAGCCCCTAGTCTGTAAATTCACACAGGCACGCCCTGTAACGACGCAGGCAAGAAGAGAGATATCCGGAATAGGTGTGAATCCGCTACCAGGCATATAGGAGTGCTGGGATGATAAGAACACTAGGATATATTCTCTACACCTAACGTAGATTATCACCAAGCCAGCCATATCACCAAACTAGCCATTTTCTCTTAGCACAACTAACACAAGTTACTGCAACTACAACTACTTACTATTAAACAGTGACCTAGCATACTACGTGCTTGTATTAGATTTAGAAGATGTTTCTACACCCTCCTAGCACGTTCGTGCGTTGTGTCTAGTCTTGCTGCAGTTCCTATAGCGCTAAACAGTTAACTAAGCTCCTACATCGGGAAAAGTTTTTCCGTTGTCGAAATTGGGAAATCGTGGCATTGTACTGTGGGCAACAGTAGGACTTGTAGGCCTACAACAGCCATTCAATGTGCATTCAATGTCCAGCCAATTTTGAGCCAACGGCTCTAACAGTCCCAACAGCTGCAATGGCCACAACAACTCCTAATCCTGCTACAATAGTAGCTCTGCTTAATAAACTATACTTTTATTATATTAATATACTACTAAGTGTCCTCTTTAAAATAAGCTATTAAACAACATTATAGGCCTAGTAATAGAATAGTTATTAAGCGTAGAAGGTTTTAAGCTTGATGTTCCTTGCCAAGACACTAAGTTAAGATTCTTCGCTAGGGCTCTAGCAGCCTGAATGTTAGAAAATATAAGAATATTATTCAAGAATAGTAGGTAAACCAAGAATTTTACGCCCAGGCCTGCCTGCTCTGCAAGCTCCTGTTGCGCTGCTGCTGTGTGTGTGTATGTGTGTGTGTGTTGGTCAGCAGGTGCTATGCTGTATGCTGTTGCAGCTGCTATGTTATGTGCGGGCGCAGCTGCAGCTGCCATGGTGTGCTGTCGCAACTTCAAAACACAAACCTTTAACAAACAAACCTTTAACGCTCTATAACTCGCGTTGTAGTAGGCCTACAACAATAATTTTTCGCTCATTTTGAAGCTACAATTTCGCTCTATCTGTACGTGAAATTTCGCAATTTTTGAATATTTAATGCTAGTGCTAGCACTAAGGGTAGCCATGCAACGACGTTGCAACGTTGTTTTGAGTTTGTTGAATATAGGCACTCAGCGTTTTGGCTGTTGGCAACGTTGGCGCGAAATTAGGGCCGTTGGGCGCAAATTAGGGCCGTTGGGGCTAGACTGGCGGATGGGTAGGGTAGGGTAGGGTATAGGTATAGTCACGTGACTAATGGGTAGGAACTAGGTAGGGTACACGAGGTACCCTACCCAAACGGTTTGGGTAGGGTAGCACGTGACTGGGTATAGGTATAGGTAGGGTAGCACGTGACTAGGTATAGGTATAGGTAGGGTAGCTAGGTAGGGTCTAGGAATGGGTAGTCATCAGCTATTTTTAGAAAGTTCTGCCAATAACTTTTATCACAGTGATTCATCACAGTGTGCAAAATTCCAGGTTGGTAATACACTA
>NW_022984816.1:0-19682 GCF_010094145.1 Didymella exigua CBS 183.55
CAACGTACGTGAGCTTAATGCTTAATCAACGTTAATACGTGATCGTGTACGCCAACATAAGAGCTCATCACCTGCCTCAATTATTAAAGCAATCAACCAGCTTACGAAGGGCGCTGAGGTGATGATGCTCTCAGCTGAGCTGATGCGCCATCGGATTACTAGCCTTGAGAGAGCCAATGAGGCAGCGTCAGCACGCAAACAGCGTAAGAAAAAGCGTATACAGCAGAGTGGGGTCTTAACAAAAGGAGCTGGAGAAAATCTACTAGCTCAACGTGAGGCTGACCAGCAGATTGCTCGTGAGCAGCATCAAGGAGGAAATCAATCAGGCCTCAGCCGCCAGGCCCTTGCGCGCTGTAAGAAGTGTAGTAGGGAGCCTGGTCATAACTCACGTACATGTAAATTTGATACTATAGATAACGTAGATTATCACCGAGCCGGCCATATCACCGAACTGGCCACTTTCTCTTAGCACAACTACCTTTTACCCTAACACAATATGCCTTAACAACAACAACTTTAGAATACTACTAGAGAAGGTAGTGTTATCCTTACTATCTAGGCCTTCTATGCTAGCTAATTTTGCAGTATCTGCAGCGCTGCTAGAGTGTTGAACGTACCTTATTAGCAGGTCTCTAATTACCTTTGCAATATTACATTTTAACTAGATATACGTGCTAATTGCTAGAAAATTACTAACGTACTCCACGGGCGAGTCGCCCACACGGTTTGAGATTCTAGCGATTTTACTAGAGAAAATCAACAATCTAGGCCTTAATAACTCTATAATTACCTCATAAAATCATCTATAAAATTAATACAATACTTCTATATATAAGAACTCGTAATGTTCTAGATTACTAGGCTCTAGCTAGAGTAGGAAAGAAGTTATAGAAAAGTACACTAAAATAATCCCTGTAATTTAGATTTTCTTTGATAGCTCTTTAGTCTTATTAGCTAGAGCTTAGTAATTCTAGATTCTTATAATTTATATAGGTGCAGCTCTATAGTAAAGTTTTTAAAATTTATTAACTACTAACGTAAACCCCCAGCACCCGGGCCAACCCAGCACCCGGGCCAAAAAAGCTTGGCAGTACCAACTCACGTTACAACTCTTCAATTTCATCGCTATTTAATATAGAGCCTGTGTACACTGTGCTTATATCTAATTTAGAATATGCCTCTATATCTTTTTTGCACGTTCGCGCGTTGTGTCTAGTCCCTCTACAGTTTCTATAGCGCTGTAGAGCTAGTTAAGCTTGTTCTTGATTACTACTACTACAAGCCTTCTTTGACCGCTCAGCGGCTACAGAGGCCTCTGCAGCCACCTGAGCTGCTGCCTCACTATACTCCATAGTACTACCTTGCTAGATCTGCTTCCTTTTGCGCGATTTCTGCTTAGTTATTACTGCTAATTACTCTTTAAGCTTAGTAATCTAGGCTACTTAAAGCATGTTCTGATACAGCATAAGCTTGCCACCTCTAACAAGCTAAGAGAAGCCTGCTTGCGCAGTAATAGGTAACTAAGTAAAAGACTTGCGTACAAGCTTTAACTAAGATCTAAACTTGTAGGTATTGCTTAGAGTCTTTAACTGCTACAGCATCTCTAGGAGGAGGGGTTCTAGCAGGGTACGCAGGCGCACTTTAAGGCAATCTAACACAACCTGCGTGTTAAGAGGGACTAGCCCTGCTACCTTAAAGGCCTTGTAACAGTTCTCTGCTGTAAATATATTAAAAAACACGTCCTTAAAGGTAGGGAGGAAGCCTTCTTTGTTAATATAGAAGACGTGCTTATATGCTAAGTCTTATATACGCTAAGAGTACTTGCGCTTTAATAGTAAGAAGCAGACTATATTAAGTAGCTAGAGGATGTGCAATAAGTAAGGTAGCATATAGAGGGTAAGGATTATGTTTTTAAGGCAGTAGTCCTTAAAATCCTGGTTAAGGTGGCTCTTATAGCTGTCTAAAATAAGCAGCCTGTACGCCCCTACCTGGCTCGCCTTTGTATGCGCGTCGAAGTGCTTCAGCCACTCAAGGCCAAGCGCGTTGTTCGTCCAGCCGCTCTCGGAGACGGAGAGCTTCCAATTGCGTGGTATATCTGCCTCCTCGTACCAGGCAGAGATGTGAACGCGTCCTTTGTAGATAATAAAAGGCGGGGTATAAGATCTAGCAGCGCAGACGCTCTAGATAACTGTTACCCACTTGCGATCACCTGGCTAAACAAGCTAAGGTTAATTACGTCTCTCTGTGCCTGTAACAACCTTTATTAAGCTAATAACACCTATCTAGAAGCTAGTCTTGTTAAAGTTGTGCATGTTATAGTTGTGTATACTGTATTTAGCTTTTGTGTCCTCTACTAGCTTAAACTACGCGCTGATTGTCTCTAGATCCTCCTGCAGCATCCTCTGCCTATCTTTAGCTTAATTAAAGGCTATCTTGAGCGTAGCTGAACGTGTCACGAAGCGCTCAGCCTAGTGCTTGCTAACAGGCTGCCTACCGCGTACACCCAACAGTTTGTTAGCTATATCTGCCACCTCGCACAGCTAGGGCGCGAATCCTTGCGAATTAAGGTTAAGAATGTATTGTACAATTGTTTACTCTTTAGTGCGTGTAAGCTTATGTTGTGTGTTGTGTCTATTGTTAATATAGAGTCTGCCTTTATACCTAGCACTTAAGGTTGTATGTGGTACGTTAAATGCCTAAGCAGCGCTTTAGAGGCTTTTAAATTTATATAATTAGAAAGTAGAAAGGGTAAGATTAATTCTACTCTCTTATTTAGATAATTGCGTATCTTGTTAGTAAGGTATTACGTGTTAATATTAATAGTTGTGGTCTTGGCAAGAAATGGCCCGGGTGCTGGGTTGGCCCAGGTGCTGGGGGTTTACGTTATAGGTAAAGATATTTAAGGTCAAAAACTAGAAATTAACTAGTAAAATTGCTAGAATCTCAAACCATGTGGGCGACTCGCCCGTGGAGTACGTTATACTAGAGGAGCATACAATTGTCTAGTATATACTTAACCTTAATTTGTGAGGATTTGCGCCCTAGCTATATAAGGTGGCAGATATAGCTAATAAGATACTTAGTGTGTGTGGTGAAGAGCCTATTAGCAAACTATAGGCTAGCAGGCTTGTGACGCGTTTAGATAAGCTTAAAATAGCCTTTAATTAAGCTAAGGATAGACAGAGGATACTAGAGGAAGATCCTAAGATAATTAGCGCGTAGTTTAAGCTAGTAGAGGATAGGCTGGCGGATAGGTAGGGTATGCTTTTTTACGTTTTGGCTTATAGCTTCTTAACTAGCAGAGATACGCTTACATAATCTAGCATTCAATAGAAGCGCCTAGTATTACGCCTTCTAATAAAAAAAGAATTAGCTAATTCTGCCTAGTATTAGCTAAGTTATTAACACTACCTAGCAAAGTATACCTATTAATAGGTATGCTTGCTAGGTACCCCCCCTTTTTTAACGTTTTCTAGCCTCTAGCTTGTGTAGTTTAATAGTTATAATAAAACCTTCTACTACAAAAATATAGAGGTAGTTTTTCTCTTTCTTTTCAGCCCTAGTTCGCTAGAATCCATGTATTATTGATAAGGTTTTGGGGGGTACCCACGAAGGACGTTGGAGTATACCCATTCCGCCAGCCTAGTAGAGGATACATAAGTTTAGTATAGTGTTTACAATAATAATATACACAACTTTAATAAAACTAGGTTCTAGATAGGCGTTGCTTTGTCTTTAAAGGTTGTAACAGGCTTAGAGAGACGTGCTTAGCTAGAGCTTGTTCAGCCAGGCGATCGCGAGTAGGTTACTGTTATCTAGAGCATCTGCGCTACTAGGTATGCAATCCTACCTTTTATTATCTACAAAGGACGTGTCTAAATCTCTGCCTAGTATAAGGAGATAGATATACTGTATAATTAGAAGCTCTTAGTCTCTAAGAATAGTTAGATAAATAATATACTTAGCCTTAAGTAGTTAAAGCACTTTAACACACATATAAAGACGTGTTAGGTAGGAGTGTATAGGTTACTTATCTTAGACAGCTATAAGAGATATCTTAACTAGGAGTTTAAGGACTATTGCCTAGAGAACTAAATCCTTACTCTCTATATACTACCTTACTTATTATATATCCTCTAGCTACTTAATATAGTCTATTTCTTACTATTAAAGTGTAAGTACTCCTAATATATTTAAGACTTAGCATACTAACATATCTTCTATATTAATAAGGAAGGCTTCCTACTAGCCTTTAGGGATATATTCCTTAATATATTTATAAAGGATAACTACTAAAAGGCCTTTAAGGTATTAGGGCTTATTCCTACTAATATATAGGTGTTGTTAGATTGCCTTAAAGTGCAGCTATATACCCTACTAGCAGTACCTCTACCTAAAACGCTATAGCAATCTAAGATACTAAGTAATACACATAAGTTTAGGTCTTAATCTAAGCTTATAAGTAACTCCTTCTAATAATTACTAAGTGTAGTGTAAGAGGGGTTCTTAAAGGTTATAAAAGGGGCTAAAGAGATACTGTATAAAAACGTCCTTATTAAGGCCCACGTGCAAGAGCTTAAAGAGCAATTAGTAGTAATTACTAAGAGAAAATTGCGTAAGAGAAAGCAGATTTAGCATATAGCACACTTAAGTATGGCCCAGCAGCATCGCAGGTAGCTGCTGAGGCGTGTGTAGCAGCTTAGCTATCTAAGAAGACTTAGGGTAGAGTTAGTTAACTAGGAGCTTAGTTAACTGTTTAGCGCTGTAGGAACTATAGCAAGACTAGACATAACACGCAAACGTGCTAGGAGGGTATAGAAATATCTTCTAAATCTAATGTAAGCACACAGTATGCTAGGTCACTGTTTAATAGCAAGTAGTTGTAGTTGTAGTAACTTGTGTTAGTTGTACTAAGAGGAAATGGCTGGTTTAGTGATATGGCCGGCTCGGTGATAATCAACATTACTGCTTAATCTACCCTGTTAATAAATATCTATTATCTTAAGAGGTGGTTGAGCTGTACACTTATAGAGGCGCAGAAAGTTGGTGAGGTGGGCCATTCGCTTGTACGGGCCACTCGCTTGTAAAACACGTTAACATCAAATAGATGAATTACATTTGCCAAGTGCGCAAAATAAAACTTATGTTGAAGATCTCAAGTTTTATCCTTAAAACTAAGATCAAGCATATTTGCTTGACAAAATCAAAGGCTACTAGACGCCTTGTCCTTGTTGTAAAGACAACAACCTAGTTTGAAGAATCCTGTTCCTGCAAGATGCTTATTTAGCGATTGAAATCTGCGGATACCTAATGGAGACTAACGTTGCCTAAGGTCTATACCTAAGATGCACTGTTGTAGACGTTAGCCAAATGCCTAGATTAAGGGCTAGCGCATTGTACCTGAGAAGGATAACTATCGAAAATTAATTTCTGGATGTCTGTGCCTATGCAGCACCTAACATAGACTAGTAGACTCCCAGGGCTTTGTGAATCTAGAACTTTGGAGTACAAGAAATAGTGGTTTATACAGGGTTCCGCGAAAATGCTTTGACGTATGCAGGTATAGGGGGCAATCTGTCCTGTTCAGTATAAATTTTGTACTAAAATTTTGCAGCTCATGCCTTCATACCCACGTACTGTGCGAGAGCCATGCGATTAATTACTGCTCCCCCGCTTCCTTTGGTTCGAGAGAAATGGTTCTGAAGCTTGAATGTTTCACTGGCCCTCATTGAGAAAACTCCCTCTGGCACTAGGGATTTGCCCAACAAGACAAGTAAGTTGGTTGGCCCTATTATTAAACAATTAGATTGAGAGAATATTGGTAGGACCCTAAACTTACGTGGTTCCTTAACTACCATGTCCTGGATCAGAAGCTCCACAGCAGGTAGCTAACGCCACCCAAAGACTTTGAGGAGCACTCCTCTCAGGTCATGGGCGAGCCGAACACTGAGCGCTAGATTGGGGAAGAACACGTCTGCACGCTCTGCAAAATTCCTGCTCAATAAAGCGCAGGCGAAGAGTGAGTTGCTGAGGATCTCTTCGGCGACATTTGCTCTCTCAAAGGAATGTTTTTGTACCAGGTTGAGAAGCGGCCGCAGAAGATATTCAAATTTGGTGATTGCGATAGCTTTACTGATTGCATCGATGCTGACGTTGAAGTCAATACAAAGACCCTCAGAACTGATGTTCCAAGAGACCACAGTACCAGACTCGTTCCGCCCATTGGTAATATCATCGCAAAGCAAGTCTGCGTAGTTAACGTAAATACCAAGCGAGTGAGCCATCGAAGCGAGTGAGCCACCCAACCAACTTTGCGCACCTTTACAATCATATATCTCAACAACGTGATAATGTAATGTATAGATATTTATAGAGTAAATCAAGCAGTAAAGTATCTTTTTTTCACGTACGAAAGTTGTGTGCAGTCTCTCTGCATCTCTTGCAGCGCGCGAGTGCCTGGCGGCTGTGGCCTAATTGCTCTCCTCCTTAACGCTCTTCACGAGCAGTCTGCTGATCAGCCTCACGTTGAGCAAGTAGATCCTCTCCAGCTCCCTTTGTTAAAATCCCACACTGCTGTATACGCCTTTTTTTACGCTGTTTGCACTCTGATGTAGTAGTCTGGCCAAAGGCCAATAAAGGATATCTACTTCCTAACAACTTTTGCTAAAAAGCATGCACAAGTTAACTAGACGTCTAGTAACTGCGTAGATAATATATATCTAGCTTAAGCCAAGCCGGCTAAGCTAATGTAACCGGCTAGCTCTAGCTCTTCTTTAGATTTAGAGTCTAGACCGTTACAGCTGACGCTGCCTCATTAGCCTTCTCAAGGCTGGCAATCTGATCGCGCCATTAGCTCAGCTAAGAGCATCACTACCTCAGCACCCTTCTTAAGCTGGTTAATCGCCTCAATAATTGAAGCTAGTAATGAGCTCTTATGCCGCCGCACGCGAGCGCGTATTAACGTTTATTGAGCATCAAGTTCACGTACGTTGCTTGGCGTACAAGCTTCCTAGAGAGCCTCTGGCAGAGTATCTAGAGTAGGTGTAAGTAGCTGCACGTCAAGCTTTGAGAGCACAGCGTCTGGTTAGAGAGGCACAATGCCTGCGCCTCTAAACGCTGAGCAGATATTGGCTGAGGTGAACAATTGACTGAACGCTGCCTTAAAGGCTGGCAGGAACTCAAGCTTGGTGATATAATTAATGTAGTGGCGGATAAGGCTCTCAACCTCACGGCTATACGCGCGCTTTAACAGCAAGAAGCGGCCAATGTTAAGCAGCTGTAGTAGATGGGATGAGTGAGGCGGCATGCAGAGTGTATAGATATTGTTCTCCTTGCAGAGCTCTTAAAACTTAAGAGAGTAGTAGCTCTTATAGCTGTTAAGGACAAGCAGGCAATGCGCACTAGTAATATAAGTCTTTATATAAGCGTTAAAGTGCTTTAGCTACTCTACTCCTAGCTTGTTATTTATCTAGCTATTGTTGCTAACTATAATTACCTAGTTGTGTAGGATCTCTACTTCCTTGTACCAGGCAGATAGATAATACTAGCTAGCAAAGATAAGGAACAGTAGGACTAACTAGCTAGCGGTTTTAATCGCAGCAATTGCTACCACCTACTTACAATTACCTAGCTAAATAGCCTTAGGTCTGCCTCTTCTTTCTAACCCTATTATAACAAGTTAAGTTGTAATTTTGCCTATTATAAAGCTAGTCTTGTTAAAGTTATAAACGTTATTATTGCAGATGCTGTACTTAGCCTTTGTCTCCTCTACAAGCTTAAACTAGCTCCTAATTAGAGCTAGATCCTTACATAGAGCTCTCTGCCTATTGTATGCTTAATTAAAACGCGTCCTAAGACTGTCTGTACGCTTAACAAAGTTTCTTAGCTAGTCTCTGCCTACAGGAGAGCTACCACGTGCTAAGAGTAGCTTATTAGCCATATCACGTACAGCTGCGTACGTAGGCGAAAACCCACGTGTATCTAGATCCAGTATATGCTTTACTATTACCTCCTCCTCTTGCTTAGTAAGCTTCTTTGAGTTAGGCTGGCAATTGCGTCTAGCAGGTTTGCTAGCGCGTTATTAGTAGAGGGTAGCGCGAGAGACTTTAAATATTACTACAGCGCACCTTTTAGTCTAAATTTAATTTGTATTAAGAGCTAAGATTACAAAGTGTATATTAGTCTTACAAGAAGCGTGTAAGGCTACGTTTAGTGGAGCCATAGTTAATTTATAGTTGTAGGGTATAGAAATTTGGTGGGGTGGCTTACTCGCTTCGATGGCTCACTTGCTTGGTATTTACGTTAACTATTTTACAAAAACAGAGTTTCTACTATACTTTACACACGCCTATAGTGCTGCAAATACTTCTAGGAATATCTAGGAAGGGTTTTAAGGTGCTAGACTAGTCCTATTTAACCTAGAATAGGTTATAAGCAGCCTTAATATAAAGCTTTGCACGCTATTACTACTACTACCTATTAATTATAAGCTCTAGCAGTTGTAAACCCTAAGCAATACTCTTAAACTTTAGTTAAAATTAACACTTATAAAGATAAGGATTTAGAGGTATATAAATTGCTTACCTACCTCTATAGTTAAAGCGTTTAAGAAGGTCTCTAAGGGGGTAGCTATAAATACACATAAGCTAGTGTTAGCACCATAGGAGATTACTAAGCTTTAAGCTACTAATAAGGTAGGTAAATAATAAAAATTATATTAAAGAAAGTAGGTTAAGAAAGAAGGTACTCTAATACTTAAAGAGGGATAGCAATAAACAGCTCTAAAAGAGTTTAGGGTGCGTGGTAATAGTAAGAAGGCAAAGAAGCAGGTGCGCGCTGAAGTGGGTGAGCTTTCCTAAAGGCGCTGTGAACGGTGCAGTAAGACTGGGCATAACGCGCGAACGTGTAAGAAAGAGGTAACATACCCCACGGACAAGTGGACCACTGGACGAGTGGACCACTTTTGCCAAGCCCCTACTTAACTCCACCCTATTATTGCCTAAAACAACCTAAATTGGCGCTGCAAACTGTTGTACAGCCTGTAATGTTATTTAGAAACTACTTCTAACGTACCCCACGGGCGAACGACTCAACGGGCGAGCGACTCACTTTTGCCAAGCCCCCACCAAACCACCCTTCCTACACCAATGCCTTCTTAACAACACCACTTAGACGCGTTAAAAGAACGTCAGATACAGCTTGCGCTCTAGGCTCTTAAACAAGACGCGAATCTCTCTAAGCAGCGCGCTGCAGCTATCTACAAGGTTCCTTAAGCTACACTAAACAAACAACGCGCTAGACGACCTTCACGCGCTAGTTCTGCACCTAACTTACAGAACCTAGACAAGAATAAGGAGTTAGTAATTGTTAATCACATCCTTTAGCTAGCTGAGCAAGGATTTCCCCCTTGGCTTGCAGCTGTGGCTGATATAGCCAATTCTTTGCGCGCTAAGCGCAATCTAGGCTATATTGGCGTAAACTAGCCTAGTACGTTTGTTAAGCGTTAACTAGAGCTTAAAGTAAGGTTTAATCGCAAGTACAACTACAAGTGAGCCCTCTCTGAGGATCTAGAGATTATACAGGGCTGGTTCCAGCTTGTGGAGAATACTAAAGCTAAGTATGGCATCCTGGATAAAGACATGTACAACTTTGACAAGACAGGCTTTATAATAGGCTAGATATCTACAGGAGCAGTTGTTACAGGCTTAGAGCGTTGTGGACAGCTAAAGTCTATTCAACAGGGCAACTAAGAGTGGACAACAGTTATCTAGGGCATTAATAGGGCAGGGTGGGCTATACCACCCTTTATTATCTTTAAGGCGCGACATTACCTCTCTGCCTAGTATAAAGAGGAGGGTCTGCCCTAAGACTAGGTTATTACAGTCTCTAAGAATAGCTAGACTACTAACAAGCTTAGTCTAGAGTAGTTGAAGCACTTTAACGCGCATACAAAGGAGCGTACTATTAGGACCTACTATCTACTAGTTATTAATAGTTATAAGAGCTATAACTTGCTTAAATTCTAGCAATACTACAGGAATAACAAGATTATCACCTTATGTATGCCTCCACACTCATCGCACCTTCTACAGCCACTTAATGTAGGCTGTTTTGCCCCTTTAAAGCAGGCGTATAGGCACTAAGCCAATAACCTTATGCGTAGCTAGATTAACTATATTACAAAGACTAAGTTCCTGCCATGCTTTATACGCGCCTACAACGCTGCAATTACTACTAGCAATATCTAGGGAGGGTTCTAAGGCACTAGACTAGTCCTATTTAACCTAGAACAGGTTATAAGCAGCCTTGATGTGAAGCTGCACACTCTATCACTACAAATCCCTGTTAACAAAGAGCCCTAGCAGTCGTAAACCCTAAGCAATACCCTAGAATTTAGGTCGCAATCTACTCTAATTTAAGACAAATTCTAGAAATACTACATCAGGAAAAGTTTTTCAAAATCCAGCCCAGACTGGCTGTTGCTGACAGTTGTGGCATAGTTGTGTAATAGCTGTTTAACAGCCCTAACAGCCCTAATTTGCGCCTAACAGCCCTAATTTCGCACTAATATTACTAATAGCTAAAACACTAAGTGCCTATATTTAATAAACTTAAAATAATATTGCAATGTTGTTATATAGCTACCCTTAGTTCTACTAGCACTAGTATTAAATATTTAAAAATTACAAAATTTTATGTATAGATAGAGCGAAATTGTAGCTTTAAAATAAGCAAAAAATTATTATTATAGGCCTACTACAACACAAGTTATAGAGTGTTAAAGGTTTGTTTGTTAAAGGTTTGTGTTTTGAAGTTGCAACAGCACACTATGGCAGCTGCAGCTGCGCCCGCACACAATGTATCAGCTGCAGCTACAACAGCACACGACGTAGCAGCTGCAACAGCACACAACAAAGCACCTGCTAACAAGCACACACTGCAGAATAGGCAGACCTAGGCGTAGAATTCTTAGTTTACCTACTATTCTTAAATAATATTCTTGTATTTTCTAATATTTAGGCTACTAGAGCTGTCAGATAAGAGCGAGCGGCGAGAGGTCGGATCTGCGCAATCGAGCAGGGACCTGTCGTGCAGCCAATCAGCAGTTCCCAGGTCGATTAAGCGAGACCTGGCAACTCCTGATTGGCCCGCACACCGGCGGCCGCGAACAGCGCTAATTCCCCCCCACTTCAATCCTGTAGCAACCAGCACGACGCCACGGCAGAAACACCATCGCCACAATTATTAATATATTATCATACTACCTAAGATCTCGTTAAGCATATACTCTGGCTCACAGTACGAGCATCTGACAATTAAGAGTCTCACTGCCGCAACCAAACTGCTGCAACCTCACTGCCGCAACCTCACTGCCGCAACCGAAATGGCGCAACCAACGTACCGCGACCCAACAACAGTCCTCAGGGACCAAGCTGACTGGACTAGCTGGCTCGCGCAGCTACAGGCGAGATGCCTGTCGCGCAACATCTGGGACAAGATCAACCTAAAGACAACTACACTACTACTATTAAAGCCACTCTTGCTAAGGGCTCTAACTATTACTAACTACGCGCTAGCTGCAAATACTAACATACTATTAAGGCTAACTAAGCTATTAATAATAGGCTAGAAGGCATTTAAGGAAGACCTTAAGTACTACAAAGTACTCCTTAAACAATACAAGAATAATTAACACAAATATAAGAAGGAGGAAGCAAGCCTTTAGCATATTATTATATTTATCTAATTAACTATATTACTACATCTACTACACACATGCTGTCTTCCTAAGAAACTACTATAATAGTAGATTACAGACCTACAACTTACTATTAGGGTTAATAAATAAATTAAACAAGAATAAGCCTAAGACAGATAACGTACCTCACGGGTTCGTGCACCACACAGGTTCGTGCACCACTTTTGCCAAGCCCCCACCAACTCTACCTCTATACGTGATGCCTCAACAACAACACTAGATAGAGCCTTCTAATGAGCGTCAGATACAGACTGCCCTTCAAGCTCTTAAACAAGACGCGACACTCTCCTTGCGACGCGCTGCAGCTATCTACAAAGTCACTCATACAACACTAAGCCGCCAACGCGCAGGACAGACTCCACAAGCAGATCGCTGGCCTAAATCAAGGAATCTGACAAAGACTAAGGAGGGCGTAGTTGTTAAGCATATACTTGACCTCATCTCGCGCGGATTCCCCCCCAGGCTCGCAGCTGTAGCTGATATGGCCAATTCCTTACGCGCAGAGCGCAATCTAGGCCAGGTTAGCTTAAACTAGCCTAGTACGTGGGTTATGCACCGCCCTAAGTTCACAATGAAGTTTAATCATAAGTACAATTACAAGAGAGCACTCTGCAAGGATCCTAAGGTTATCTAGGGCTAGTTTCGCCTAGTAGCCAACATAAAAGCTAAGTATAGTATCCAGGATAAAGACACGTATAACTTTAACAAGTTAGGCTTCATAATAGGCCAGATATTAACTGGGGCGGTTGTTACAGCTTTAGAGAGACAAGGAAGGCCAAAGGTAATACAGCAAGGCAATAGGGAGTGGACAACAGTTATCCAGGGCATCAACGCAACAGGGTAGGCTATTCCACCCTTCATTATCTTCAAGGGCCACTATCACCTCTCTGCCTAGTACAAGGAGGAGAATCTGCCTTAGGACTAGGTTATTGCAGTCTCTAAGAACGGCTGGACGACAAATGAGCTTAGGCTGCAGTAGTTAAAGCACTTTGATAAGTATACAAAGAGGAGGGTTATAGGCGCTTATTGGCTCCTTATTATCAACAGCCATGAGAGCCACGACTCGCTCGATTTCTAGCAGTACTACAAGGAGAACAAGATTATTACTATCTGCATGCCTCCACACTCATCGCACCTCCTGCAGCCTCTTGATGTAGGATGTTTTGCCCCTTTAAAGAAGGCGTACAGGCGCCAAGCCGAAGATCTTATGCGCAACTAGATCACCCACATCACAAAACTTAAGTTCCTACCATGCTTTATACGCGCCTATAATGCAGCAATTACTTCTAGTAATATCTAAGGAGGGTTTTAAGGTGCTAGATTAGTCCTATTTAACCTAGAACAGGTTATAACAGCCCTTAACGTCCAGTTGCGTACTCTATCACTACTACTGCCTATTAACACTAAGTCCTGGCAGTCGCAAACCCTAAGCAATACCCTTAAACTAGGGTTGCAATTAACGCTCGTTAAGGAAAGGATTTAGAAGCATATAGATAGCTCACCAACGTCTATGGTGGAGGCCTTTAAGAAGGTCTTAAAGGGGGCAGCAATTATCGCGCACAAGCTAGTGTTGGCGCAAAAGGAGATCGCAGAGCTTTGAGCGGCAAACGAGGCTGCTACGCGACGTAGATCGCATAAAAGAAAGCAGGTTTAGGCAGAAGGGACCTTAATAGTTAAGGATAGAGCTCGTCTAACTGCTCTAAAGGAGTTTAGGGCGCGTAGTGATGGGAAGAAGGCAAAGAAGCAGGTACGCGCTGAAGGAGGTGAGCCAACTTAAAGGCGCTGCAGACAGTGCAATCAGACTGGGCATAACGCGCGTACGTGTAAGCAAGCAGTAGAAGTAGACTCTGAATAATATCTCGTGTTATATTGCTCTATACAGGGCCAAAGTGGGCTGTTTTGCGCCAGAATGGGGTGGTTTTGGTGGGGGCTTGGCAAAAGTGGTGCACGAACCTGTGTGGTGCACGAACCCGTGAGGTACGTTACCTCTTAGCACTTAAGCTAATAAGAAGCACGTCATAATAGGATACCTAGCTAGCTAAGTATAACTAGGTAGCTACAGAAGTAGAGACGTACAAAGTTGCTAAATTATTGCAATTAAATATAATAATAAAGGACTTCCTAATAGCTGTAAACAGGGTTATGCCTATATAGGCTACAAGCTTTTAAGATAGTAGACACTTTAAATCTAGTATAAGTTAGAAGGAGATAATAAAACACTACTAAGAGTATATAATAATAAATTATCCCCTTAGATTAGGGCAGCATAAGGCCTTTATAGCTAACAATATAGTATTTCTTGCAAAAGGGGGTGCAGCCTCCTAGAGCTATAAAGGGGACGCCTAACATGCTGTAAGCATGCTATCTAACTAGGGCAGACCTTAATATTAATATACAGTAGGTAGGAAAACTACTACACTTAAGCGGCCTTTAGATCAAGAGCCTACTTCTACTAGGGGAGCAAAATACCCTGTATGTAGATAACGCTACACTATACAGGATTACTACTATATTAATTAAGACAGAGCTCCTAAGTAGTAGAAACTAAATAAGATTATTTCTAAACTTATTAAGTTTAAGTATAAGAAAGATATTACCTTTTAAGGGCTACTTTGCACACAAAGTAGGAGCTAATTAAGAACACTAGTAGTAAAGCACTTACACACCCCTACCCTAGAAATCCTAGATAATTAACTAGAAGGCTAAGAAATTACTAATATTAAAGTAGTACTTAGCGCAGTAAACTAACAGGATACTACTAACTATCTACTATAGAAGTTATTTATACTTAACTTAGGTTCTACCTGCTATATTACTAACAACCCTAACTACGTCTATAGGTTCTAACAGCTATTGCCTAGAGACTTTATATAGGCTAGGAATTCTAAGGTGCTAGTTAGAGGATATAGATTAATTAATCTACTCCTAAGGAGTGGAGCTAGGACAACTAAGGTTACCCTTACAGACGTGGCAATTTGCCTAGACCTGCTATGCAACCTAGTGTCCTTCTGCCTACTATAAAACAGATGCATATAGTAGGACACACAAGCAGACCTAATAACTCTCTAACAAGTAAATAGCTAAGTAATTAGAGTAGTATTAGAAATGCTTAGCTAGTAGGTGCTTAAGTATAAACTGTCCCTACTAGCTGCTAACTATATACACAAAATTACTACATACACTAAGAGAGGACTATAGAAGGCCTTAGCAATACAGTAGCACAAGTAACTTAGTTACCCTAGTCCTGCTATAATTAAACACATTGTCTAGCAGACTTAGGGGGTGCAGATCTAAGGCATTACTATAGTTAAATACAACACTTATAGAATAGCTAAATTACAACAGTAAATTAGCTACACACTAAGAATTAATAATAATAGACCTAGAGAAAGACTTAGTATTAACTTCTACTCCTATAAAGTATAAGGAGTTACTAAAGAAACAAGCTAGATACTTATTACTAATAGGTTCTTAGGCCTATAGTAGGACCTCTACTTTATAGATTATTATATAGCAAAGTTAATTATTAAGGCACTATTAATATTTATCCTATTCTTAAAAAATTACTACAATATCTTAGTTAAGACTATTAAGGCAGATAACAAGATAGCTACAGTTAAACTAGGCATATTAAAATAGCTAGCAACACAAGGAATTATTATAGAGCCTTTAGCGCCAGACATATAAGCACAGAACAGTAACGCAGAACGCTTAGGGGGTGTAAACAAGGAGAAAGCTCGCGCAATGCAACTTAATGCTAACCTCTCCTAGGAACTGTGGCCAGAAATCACAAGGGCAGCAGTATACCTCTACAATTAAACGCTAAACTATGTAAACTATTAGAAAACACTATACAAAATATTCTTTACGCAAGTTGCCTTTAGTAATAGAATAGTAATATTACTACAAAAACCTAACCTTACACACCTAAGAGTATACAGGTATAAAGTGTTTGCTATAATAGATAATATATATAGAGGTAAATTATGTCTTTAATAACTAGACCTAAAGGCCTAGATTAGCTATCTAGTAGGCTACTAGTTATTAAATATCTATTAAATCTAGATACTATTACTTAGTAAGGTAATAAGTACTTAAGATATTATATTTAACAAAGACATAGTATTTAATAGGAGAATTAAGGACCTTATAGAGAACCTTATATACAACACACTTAAAGAAATAGCAACATATGTGCAATCTATTAAGCTACTAATGCCTACCTAGTAACTAGAAACAGATTCCTTTTATAAGGATAAAGCCCTAGCAGAGCTGTCACCACAAGACAAAGCAGACCTGCTAGGCTACTATCACAGACAGAAGATACAGGATAGCTATCCTACCCCTCTATCAACACCGCCACCTGCAGCACTACTTGCAGGCATTATAGCTAGTGATTAAACAACTCTGACGCAACAAGCGTCCTTAACTACTATCCTGTAGGCAGCATTATTCCTTGCAGGAACCTAAGCTAGATATGTTAGAATATACAGAGGAGAAGTTATAGACAAGGCTAAGATAATAAGAATACTTGCTAAAGGCTTAAAGCCCTATTAAAGTTAACTTCTACCTCTACCTATGTTCTAAACTAAGCTTAAGGATTACCCTATAGGTAAACTCTTTTAAGAAGCTAAGTAAGAGCACCTTATAAGCTACTAAGAAATAAAATTATAGTTAGAAGTACTACTTTAGAAAATTAGACTAATAGGACAATAGATCCTTAACTGTATATAGGTATATACCTATAAGCTTAATAGACATTATTAACTACTAAAGTGTAAGGCATAACTAGTAGTTAGAGGCAATTAATAACGCAATATTATGTTATAAGACACCTACACAGCTACACTTGCTAGCTAATCCTTTTAAACAATAATAGCTATAGCAGCTCACTATAATATAGAGCTCAAACAATACAACATTACTAACGCGTTTGTTCATGCTATAATGGACAGAGAGGTCTACATAAGGATGCCACAAGGCTATTAGAAGCCTAGCACAATACTGCAAGTAAATAAGGCACTTTACAGCCTGCGCATCTCTCCCCTCCTCTAGCAGAAGAACTTCACTGCAATACTAAAAGCACTAGGTTTCTAGACTATGCCTTATAAACCCTGCTGTCTAACTAAGGGCAGTATTATTATCTTCTTTTATATTAATAATATTATCCTTAACCTGTTTTATCAGTGAGCGCCCCACCTCAGTGAGCGCCCCACGAACACCAGCAAAGCGCATGCGCGACACTCAACGCGTAATGTCTCAACAACCACAACCTCACAAGCCCTATACTGAAGCTGACGTGCAGCTTGCCCTCTCTAACATTAAATGCAACCAGATTACAAGCCTGCAACGTGCTGAGGCAGTCTACAGCGTTCCTTGTAGGACAATACAACGACAACGTGACAGGAAGCCCTCTAGACGCGACTGCAAGCCCAGATCAAAGCGCCTAACAAAGCTAGAAGAGGAGGTGATTCTGCAGCGTATACTTGACAAGAACCTACGTGGAGTACCGCCCTCAAAGCTACACGTACAAGATATGGCTGATAGACTGCTGCGCGACCGCGGCGGTGAGCCTGTTAGTAAATGCTAGGTTAACAGGTTTATTAAGCGTACACCTAAGCTGCGCACGCGCTAGACTCGTCCATACAATCACCAGCAAGCTCTCTGCGAAGACCCAGCAATTATCAAGCCCTAGTTCACACTAGTTTAGAATATAAAGGCAAAGTACAGTATTGTAGACAACAACATGTACAACTTTAACAAGTCTAGCTTCCTAATAGGCAAGATATCTTTATAACTTATTATAACAGGCATAGAGAAACCTAGGAAAGCAAAGAAGCTTCAGCCTAGTGATCACAAGTAGACTACGTTAATACAGGGCGTTAGCGCAATAGGGCGTGTTATCCCACCCTTCCTTATCTTTGCTAGCAAGGTTCTTATCTCTAACTAGTTTACTAAGGACCTCCTACGCAATTAGGTTATTTAAGTAAGCCTAACAGGCTGGACAAACAACAATCTAGCGCTTGCCTGGCTTGATCACTTTGATACGCATGCAAGGCCTGTAGGAGCGTATAGGCTGCTGATTATTAACGGCCACAAGAGCCATTGCTTGATAGATTTCCAGGATCGCTGCAAGGAGAAGAAGATTATTGCCCTCTGTATGCCTCCACACTCGTCGCACCTCCTACAGCTGCTTGACGTCGCCTGTTTCTCGCCATTAAAGCGCGCGTACAGTGATCAGATCTCAGCCTTGGCACGTGATTGCATTAACCACATCAGCAAACAGACCTTCTTACCAGCCTTTAAAGTAGCTTTTAAGAAGGCGTTTACAAGAGAGAATGCTTGCGCAGGGTTTTAAGGCGCTGGATTGTCTCTACATGATCTACAGGCTGTGTTATTGAAGCTGGATGTGCAGCTGCGTACGCAAACTCCACCACAGCAAGTCAACGCCGCTTAGGAGGCAAAAACACCACGCAACACTAAAGAAATGGAGGCGCAATTAACACTAGTTTAAAACAGGATGAAAATCTATCAAGGGTCTCCAGCAAGTTCACTTGATAAGCAGGTGTGGCAGCTAACAAAAGGCGCGCAGCAGATGGCTTATAAGATAGTGTTAATGCGCGTAGAGATAGTGCGCCTTAATACTGCTACTAAAGTAGCAACAAAGTGTAAAAGTTGCAAGAGACGCTACGTACAGGCAGAGGAGACATTAACAGTTGGCGAGGTATTAGACTTAATTGCTGAAAGGGAGGGTGGCAGATGTGAGGAGGGTAAGGAGCTGGCGAAGAGGGTGCGCGCAGGGCGACGCTGCGGCTGTTGCGGTGAGATTAGGCACAACTCTCGCACCTGCAAGGTAGAAATTGAGGATATAAATAACAGCGACGCTTCTAAATAATACTATACTGTTGCAAGAGTACAAAATTTGTGTTGTGGTGCTAAGCTACGTCGCTGCGCGTACGCCTCGCTGGTGTTCGTGTGGCGCTCACTGAGGTGGGGCGCTCACTGATAAAACAGGTTAGTTTATTAAGCAGAGCTACTATTATAGCAGGATTAGGAGTTATTATAGCTATTACAGCTGTTAGGACTGTTAGAGCTATTAGCTTAAAATTAGCTAGACATTGAATACATATTAAATAACTATTGTAGGCCTATAAGTCCTACTATTGCCTACAGTATAATGCCATGATTTCCTGATTTCGACAACAGAAAAACTTTTCCCGATGTAGGGTAGCTTACTAAATTCTACAACAAGCGCGCTTGAGCATTACATCAAGGGCGCAGCAATAGTCACGCACAAGCTTGTGCTTGCAGAGAAACAGATTGCTGAGCTTAAAATAGCTAACAAGGCTGCCACACGCCAGAAACTGCACAAGAGAAAGCAAGTCTAGGTAGAAGGGACCCTAACAGTTAAGGATGGCCTGTAATTAACAACTCTAAAGGAGTTTAGGGCGCGTAGTAATAGGAAGAAGGTAAAGAAGCAAGTGCGCGCTGATAGGGCTAAGCTGACCTAAAGGCACTATAGACAGTGTAACAAGACTGGACATAACGCGCGAACATGCAAGAATGATGTAGAAGTAGTTTCTAAGTAATATTACAGGTTGTTCTACCCTGCGCAGCGCCGAAGTGGGCTAATAGAGGCCATAATGGGGTGAGGTTTGGTGGGGGCTTGGCAAAAGTGAGTCGCTCGCCCGTTGAGTCGTTCGCCTGTGGGGTACGTTACCTCTTTCTTACACGTTCGCGCGTTATGCCTAACGTAGATTATCACCGAGCCGGCCATATCACTGAACCAGCCATTTTCTCTTAGCACAACTAACACAAGTTACTACAACTACAACTACTTGCTATTAAATAGTGACCTAGCATACTGCGTGCTTGCATTAGATTTAGAAGATGTTTCTGCACCCTCCTAGCACGTTCGTGCGTT
>NW_022984816.1:19782-21152 GCF_010094145.1 Didymella exigua CBS 183.55
AGCGACGCTTCTAAATAATACTATACTGTTGCAAGAGTACAAAATTTGTGTTGTGGTGCTAAGCTACGTCGCTGCGCGTACGCCTCGCTGGTGTTTGTGGGGCGCTCACTGAGGTGGGGCGCTCACTGATAAAACAGGTTATGTATAATAAATTAAAAGAGTAAGAGGTAATACAGATAATTAGCCACATATAGAGTAAGTACACCTGCATAGGAGGGTACAACCTATAGTAGTTCCTTAGCATAGAGATTATATAAGACTAAGCAAGCAAGAAAATCTACCTATCTTAGGCAGCATACTTAGACAAAATTAGTCGCCTTGCTAAGAACACAACTATACGACATAACACTCTAATAGCAATAACTAAACTACAGCTAAGGAGTGGACTAGCAGCGCCAGCAGAAATTAACAAGTATTAACGCAAAATTGGATCACTGCTGTTCGCTGCGGTCACCACGCGACCTGACATTGCGTTCGCCACATTAAGGCTTGCTAGGTTCCTCACCAATCCAGGCATCAGCCACTAAGATGCTGCGGACTGGGTCCTTCTATATCTACTCAACACTAAACAGCGATCACTGCAGCTTAGAGGAGGCATTAGCCTCTAGGTAGCAAGTAACATGTCCTTTGCTAACAACACTATAGACAGAAAGAGCTCCTAAGGCTACACAATTAAACTCTTTAGCAGCCTTATTACATAGAAAGCAAATAAGTAGGACATAGTAACAACATTAATAACTAAGGCTAAGCTTCTTAATCTTACCTAGGTTACAAAAGAAGTACTTTTTATCTTAAGGCTCTTGCGCAAACTACATATTAATATAGGCGCATAGGCTATTATAATATAATATAATAATAAATAAATAATTTAACTAGTTACTAAGGAAGTGTTACAACTACATACTAAACTTTAGCATGTAGATATCTACAACTACTAGCTCTAATAGGATGTAGCTGCTAGAAATATTATTATAGAACACATCTAGTCTGCAAGCATAATAGCAGATAGACTTACAAAGGTACTCCTAGTGAACAAGTAGGAAGGTTTCCTCTAGCAACTTAGTCTAGTGAATAGGGAGTTAATAGAAGTGCTAAACAGCGTGCCTCTAGACAGGATTTAAGAATAAATTAAGGACCTTACACACACATAAACAGTTAGCTTAAAGAGTTTCTAAGCTAAAGGGGGTGTGTTAGATAAGAGTAAGTAGTGAGAGGTTAGATCTGCGCAATCAAGCAGGGACCTGTCGTGCAGCCAATCAGCAGTTGCCAGGTCAATTAAGCGAGACCTGGCAACTCCTGATTGGCCCGCACACCGGCGGCCGCGAACAGCGCTAATTCCCCCCCCACTTCAATCCTGTAGCAACCAGCAC
>NW_022984816.1:21252-53906 GCF_010094145.1 Didymella exigua CBS 183.55
AGACTTAATTGCTGAAAGGGAGGGTGGCAGATGTGAGGAGGGTAAGGAGCTGGCGAAGAGGGTGCGCGCAGGGCGACGCTGCGGCTGTTGCGGTGAGATTAGGCACAACTCTCGCACCTGCAAGGTAGAAATTGAGGATATAAATAACAGCGACGCTTCTAAATAATACTATACTGTTGCAAGAGTACAAAATTTGTGTTGTGGTGCTAAGCTACGTCGCTGCGCGTACGCCTCGCTGGTGTTCGTGTGGCGCTCACTGAGGTGGGGCGCTCACTGATAAAACAGGTTAGTTTATTAAGCAGAGCTACTATTATAGCAGGATTAGGAGTTATTATAGCTATTACAGCTGTTAGGACTGTTAGAGCTATTAGCTTAAAATTAGCTAGACATTGAATACATATTAAATAACTATTGTAGGCCTATAAGTCCTACTATTGCCTACAGTATAATGCCATGATTTCCTGATTTCGACAACAGAAAAACTTTTCCCGATGTAGGGTAGCTTACTAAATTCTACAACAAGCGCGCTTGAGCATTACATCAAGGGCGCAGCAATAGTCACGCACAAGCTTGTGCTTGCAGAGAAACAGATTGCTGAGCTTAAAATAGCTAACAAGGCTGCCACACGCCAGAAACTGCACAAGAGAAAGCAAGTCTAGGTAGAAGGGACCCTAACAGTTAAGGATGGCCTGTAATTAACAACTCTAAAGGAGTTTAGGGCGCGTAGTAATAGGAAGAAGGTAAAGAAGCAAGTGCGCGCTGATAGGGCTAAGCTGACCTAAAGGCACTATAGACAGTGTAACAAGACTGGACATAACGCGCGAACATGCAAGAATGATGTAGAAGTAGTTTCTAAGTAATATTACAGGTTGTTCTACCCTGCGCAGCGCCGAAGTGGGCTAATAGAGGCCATAATGGGGTGAGGTTTGGTGGGGGCTTGGCAAAAGTGAGTCGCTCGCCCGTTGAGTCGTTCGCCTGTGGGGTACGTTACCTCTTTCTTACACGTTCGCGCGTTATGCCTAACGTAGATTATCACCGAGCCGGCCATATCACTGAACCAGCCATTTTCTCTTAGCACAACTAACACAAGTTACTACAACTACAACTACTTGCTATTAAATAGTGACCTAGCATACTGCGTGCTTGCATTAGATTTAGAAGATGTTTCTGCACCCTCCTAGCACGTTCGTGCGTTATGTCCAGTCTTGCTGCAGTTCCTACAGCGCTGAACAGTTGACTAAGCTCCTAGTTAACTACCTCTACCCTAAGTCTTCTTAGATGGCTAAGCTGCTACACACGCCTTAGCAGCTACCTGCGATGCTGCTGGGCCATACTCAAGTGTGCCACTATGCTGAATCTGCTTTCTCTTACGCAATTTTCTCTTAGTTATTACTACTAATTACTCTTTAAGCTCTTGCACGTAGGCCTTAATAAGGACGTTTTTATACAGTATCTCTTTAGCCCCTTTTATAAGCTTTAAGAACCCCTCTTACACTGCACTTAGTAATTATTAGAAGGAGTTACTTACAAGCTTAGATTAAGACCTAAACTTGTGTGTATTGCTTAGTGTCTTAGATTGCTACAGCGTTTTAGGTAGAGGTACTGCTAGTAGGGTATGCAGCTGCACTTTAAGGCAATCTAACACTACCTATATATTAGTAGGAATAAGCCCTAATACCTTAAAGGCCTTTTAGTAGTTAACCTTTATAAATATATTAAGGAACACATCCCTAAAGGCTAGTAGGAAGCCTTCCTTATTAATATAGAAGACATGTTAGTATGCTAAGTCTTAAACATGTTAGGAGTACTTACGCTTTAATAGCAAGAAATAGACTATATTAAGTAGCTAGAGGATGTATAATAAGTAAGGTAGTATATAGAGAGTAAGGATTTAGTTCTCTAGGTAATAGTCCTTAAACTCCTAGTTAAGATAGCTCTTATAGCTGTCTAAGATAAGTAACCTATACACTCCTACCTAACACGTCTTTATATGCGTGTTAAAGTGCTTTAACTACTTAAGGCTAAGTATGTTATTTATCTAACTATTCTTAGAGACTAAGAGCTTCTAATTATAGGGTATATCTGTCTCCTTATACTAGGCAGAGATGTGGACGCGTCCTTTGTAGATGATGAAAGGTGGGGTTGCATACCTAGTGGCGCAGATGCTCTGGATAATGGTAACCTACTTGCAATCACCTGGCTAAACAAGCTCTGGCTAAGCACGTCTCTCTAAGCCTGTTACAACCTTTAAAGACAAAGCAATGCCTATCTAGAACCTAGTTTTATTAAAGTTGTATACATTATTGTTGCAAACACTATACTTAACTTAAGTATCCTCTACTAGCTTAAACTATGCGCTAATTATCTTAGGATCTTCCTGTAGTATCCTCTGTCTATCCTTAGCTTAATTAAAGGCTATTTTAAGCTTGTCTGAACGCGTTACAAGCCTGCTAGCCTATAGTTTGCTAACAGGCTCTTTACTACGCAGACTAAGTATCTTATTAGCTATATCTGCCACCTTATATAGCTAGGGCGCAAATCCTTGCGAATTAAGGTTAAGTATATACTAGATAATTGTCTGCTCCTCTAGTATAGTAAGTTTCTAGCAATTAGCACGTATGTCTAGTTAAAACGTGATATTGTAAAGGCAATTATAGACCTGCTAATAAGGTACATTTAACGCTCTAGCAGCGCTGTAGATACTGCGAAATTAGCTAGCGTAGAAGGCCTAGATAGCAAGGATAACTCTGCCTTCTCTAGTAGTATTCTAAAGTTGTTGTTATTAAGGCATGTTGTGTTAGGGTAAAAGGTGGTCATGCCAAGAGAAAGTGGCTAGTTCGGTGATATGGCCGGCTCGGTGATAATCTACGTTACATCAGGAAAAGTTTTTCGAAATCTAGCCCAGACTGGCCGTTGCTAACAGTTGTAGCATAGTTGTGCAATAGCTGTTTAACAGTCCTAACAGTCCTAATTTTCACCTAATAGCCCTAATTTTACACTAATTTTACTAATAGCTAAAACACTAAGTGCCTAACCTAAACTATCACCGAGTGTCCCACATCACCGAGTGTACCAAAATCTCTTGGCAGCCTCAACCTATGCTACAACTCCTTAATTTCATTGCTATTAAACAGGGAGCCTGCGTACGTTGTACTAGCATCTAATTCTAAGGACACCTCTATATCCTTTTTACACGTTCGCGCATTGTGCCTAGTCCTACTGCAGTTCCTATAGCGCTAAAGAGCTAGTTAGGCTAGTTCTTGACCACTACCACTACAAGCCTTCTTGGATCGCTGAGGCGCTATAGATGCCTCAGCAGCTACCTGCGCTGCAGCAGTCCCATACTCCATAGTACCACCCTGCTGAATCCGCTTGCGCTTACGCGATTTTCGCTTGGTCATCTCTGCTAATTGCTCTTCAAGCTTATGGATCTGAGCACGTTAAAGCGCATTTTTATGCAGCATCAGCTCACTACCTTTTATAAGCTAGGAGAAACCAGCCTAAGCTGTAACAGGCAAGCAAGTAAAGGAATTGCGTACAAGCTTTAATTAAGATCTAAACTTATAGGTATTGCTTAGAGTCTTTAACTGCTATGGCGTCTCTAGGAGGAGGGGTTCTAGCAGGGTACGCAGCCACACTTTAAGGCAATCTAATACAACCTGCGCGTTAATTAGGACTAGCCCTGCTGCCTTAAAAGCCTTTTAACAGTTCTGCTCTATAAACATGTTAAAAAATGCGTCCTTAAAGGCAGGGAGGAAGCCTTCTTTGTTAATATGGAAGACGCGTTGGCGTGCCAAGTCTCTGACGCGCTAGGAGTACCTGCGCTTCAGCAGCAAGAAGCAGACCACATCAAGCAGCTGGAGGATGTGCGATGAATGGGGGGGCATACAGAGGGTTAGGATCTTGTGTTCAAGGCAGTAGTCCTTAAAATGCTGGTTAAGGTGGCTCTTATAGCCGTCTAAAATAAGCAGCTAGTACCCCCCCACCTAGCGCGTCTTTGTATGCGCGTTAAAGTGCTTCAACCACTCTAGACTAAGCGCGTTGTTTGTCCAGCTGTTCTTAGAGACTAAGAGCTTCTAATTACGCAGTATTAAAGCCTCCTTGTACTAGGCAGAGATATGGACGCGTCCCTTGTAGATGATGAAGGGCAGGGTCGCGTACCCAGCAGCGCAGATGCTCTGGATAACTGTAACCCACTCGCGATCGCCTGGCTGAACAAGCGCAGGTCGGGCGCGTCTCTCTGCACCTGTGACGACCTTCATAGAGCTAATTACGCCTATCTAGAAGCCTGTCTTATCAAAGTTGTGCACGTTGTTATTGTGGACACTATACTTAGCTTTAGTCTCCTCTACTAGCTTAAACTACGCGCTAATTATCTCTAGATCCTCCTAGAGTATTCTCTGCCTATCCTTTGCTTAATTGAAGGCCATTTTGAGCTCAGGCGAGCGCGTTACAAAGCAATCAGCCCAGCACTTGCCAATAGGCTTGCCACCGCGTACAGCCAGCAGTTTATCAGCCATATCTGCCACCTCGCACAGCCAGGGCGCAAATCCTCGCAAGTTGAGGTTGAGTATGTATCAGATAATCATCTGCTGTTCAGTCGCAGTAAGCTTCTAGCAGTTGGGGGCAGCTTCTGCGCGAAATGTGAGTCCTTAGACGCAACGAGAGAGTGTACAGCAATTAACGTTAAATGCCTCTGCAGCAGCCTAGTGGCTTTAGAATTGTCTAGATTTCAAGGCTTCAATAGCAAGCTGAAGCCTCCCTTCATGTTCAAGTAATAACGCGTTTAGTAGTTGAGGCATGTTAGAGAGAGAGAGTAGGTAGAGGGCTTGGCAAGTTTTGGGACACTCGGTGATGTGGGACACTCGGTGATAGTTTAGGTTATACTTAATAAACTTAAAATAATATTATAATATTGTTATATAGCTACCCTTAGTTCTGCTAGCACTAGTATTAAATATTTAAAAATTGCAAAATTTTATATATAGATAGAGCAAAATTGTAGCTTTAATATAAGCAAAAAATTATTATTGTAGGCCTACTACAACGCAAGTTATAGAGTGTTGAAGGTTTGTTTATTAAAGGTTTATGTTTTAAAGTTGCGACAGCACACTATAGCAGCTGCAGCTGCGCCAGCACACAATGTATCAGCTGCAGCTGCAACAGCACACGACGTAGCAGCTGCAACAACACACAACAAAGCACCTGCTAACAAGCACACACTGCAGAACAGGCAGGCCTAGGGGTAGAAATCTTAGTTAACCTACTATTCTTAAATAATATTCTTATATTTTCTAATATTTAGGCTACTAGAGCCCTAGCAAAGAATCTTAACTTAGTGTCTTAGTAAGGAATATTAAGCTTAAAACCTTCTATACTTAATAACTATTCTATTAATAGGCCTATAATATTATTTAATAGCTTATTTTAAAGAGGAGACTTAGTAGGATATTAATATAGTAAAAGTATAGTTTATTAAGTAGAGCTACTATTATAGCAGGATTAGGAGTTGTTATAGCTATTACAGCTGTTAGGACTGTTAGAGCTATTAGCTTAAAATTAGCTGGATATAAATAACGTGTTTCACAAGCGAGCGCCGCACCTAACCGAGCGCCGCACTTTCAACAACAGAACGCCTGCGCAGCGCTATATCACAACACAACACAAATAAATAATTGTTTGCAGGCCTAGATAGTATTATTTAGAAGCTTTACTATTATCTATATCCTCTATTTCTACCTTATAAGTGTAGGAATTATGTCTAATCTTACTATAACGCCTATAGCGTTGTCTAATGCACACCCTCTTTATAGGCATCTTGCCCTTACTATAACCCCTATTTTCCTTTTTAGTAATTAAGTTAGCTACTTTACTAACTATAAGGGTCTCCTCTATATGTATATATTATTGCTTACAGGTCTTGCGCTTTATAGACACTTCTACAGCGTCTTAAAGGTAGCCTATTTCCTCCTGCATTAACACTATATTATAAGCTATCTGCTAAGCGCCCTTTGCTAACTATTTAACCTGCTTATCTAACAAACTTGCTAGAGACCCTTAATAGATTTAAATCTACTTTTAAATTAGAGTTAACTGCTCCTCTACTTTGTAAGCAGTGCGTGGTGTCTTTAGCTCCTAGGCAACGTTGCTAGGTTTTAGTGGCGTTAGCGTGCGCAGGCGCATATTAAGCTTTAATAAAACCACCTCTAGGTTGTGTGGGACTAGCCTAGCACCTCTAAAGCCTGTACAAACGTTCTCTCTAGTGAACGCCTTACTAAACACTAATTTAAAGGCTAGTAGGAAGGTTTCCTTATTAATATAGTAGATGCGACTGCGTGCTAAGGCTAAAACCTTGTCGCTATACAGGCGCTTTAGTGGCGAGAAGCATGCGACGTTAAGTGGCTGCAACAGGTGCGACGAGTGCAGGGGCATACAGAGAGTGATTATCTTCTTCTCTCTGCAGAGATCTTAGAAAGCCACTAAGCAGTAGCTCTTATAGCTGTTAATAATAAGTAGCTAGTAGACCCTAACTAGCTTCGCATGTGTATTAAAGTAGTAGAGCTAGGCAAGCTCTAGATTATTATTAGTCTAGCTAGTAGGACTAACATTAATAACCTAGTCCTGTAGGAGGTCCTTAGTAAACTAGTTAGAGATAAGAACCTTGCCTGTAAGGATAAGAAATAGTAGGATAACCTTCCCTGTTAACCTAATGCCTTATACTAGGGTAACCTACTTATAATTGCTAGGTTAGATCTTCTTCTGCTTCCTAGGCTTCTCTAAGCCTATTACTACTAGCTGCAACAATATCTTGCCTATTAGGAAGCTAGACTTATTAAAGTTGTACACATCCTTGTCTATAATACCATACTTCGCCTTTATAGACTAAACAAGCGTGAACTAGGGCTGGATAACTGCTGGGTCCTCGCAGGCAGCCCGCTAGCGATCGTATGGGCGGGTCCACCGCTTCTGGAGCTCTGGTGTACGCTTTACCAAGTTATTAACCCAGTTCTTGCCAACAGGCTTTGCGCCGCGCTCTCTTAGCAGTTTATCTGCCATATCTTGTACGTCTGCCTTTAAGGAGGGTAGGCCACGCGCAGATTCCTCAAGTATACGTAGTACAACTGCCTCCTCTTCTAGCTTTGTAAGGCGCTTCGCATTTGGCTCGCAGTTGTGTTGAGAGCGTGTTCTGTCGCGTTAGTGTTAGATTGTTTGTTTAGGCACTTTGTAGACTTTCTTAGCGCGTTAGATACTTTGAATTTAGTTTCTTAAGATATTAGATATAGCAAGCTGTACATCAGCTTCAGTATAGAGTGTAGGAGCTTGTTGTGGTTGAGACATTACGCGCTGTTGTTGCGCCGGCGTTCTGGCAGCGAGAGTGCGGCGCTCGGTTGGGTGCGGCGCTCGCTTGTGAAACACGTTACATATTAAATAACTATTAGAGGCCTACAAGTCCTACTATTGCCTATAGTACAATGCCACGATTTCCTGATTTCGACAACAGAAAAACTTTTCCCGATGTAGTCTTACTGCACTATCTACAGCGCCTTTAGGAAGGCTCACCCACTTCAGCGCACACCTGCTTCTTTGCCTTCTTACCATCACTACGCGCCCTAAATCTTTTAGAGCTATTAATTACTAGCCCTCTTTAATTATTAGAGTACCTTGTTTCTTAACGTACTTTCTTTAATAGAATTTTTATTATGTAGCTACCTTATTAGTAGCTTAAACCTTAGCAATCTCCTGTTGCACTAATACTAGCTGTAACAATGCAGGCAAGAAGAGAGATATCCAGAATAGGTGTAAATCCGCCCCGAGGCATATAGGAGTGCTGGGATGATAAGGACACTAGGATATATTCTCTACACCTATAGGTCTTGTACAAAAGGATATAGAAAAACTGCTCTACAATGCTACAGTTCCTTGCTCCTTATATATAAGGGTTTAGTGGCAGTTTAGTGCAAGCTTATGCTATGCGACAAGGGCCATGGTCATGAGTCGCTGGAACCGTATCCTAGTGGTATTGGGCCACTGTTCGTAGAGCGTTGTTACACTAGCTTATGCATAATTATAGCTGTCTCCTTAAAGATCTTCCTAAACAATTTAAATATAGAGGTAGGTAAGCTATCTATATACCTCTAAATCCTCATCTTCACAAGTGTTAATTATAACCTAAGTTTAAGAGTGTTGCTTAGGATTTGCAACTACTAGAGCTTGTTATTAATAGGTAGTAGTAGTAATAGCGTACGCAGCTTTATATAAGGCTGCTTATAACCTATTCTAGGTTAAATAGGACAAGTCTAGCACCTTAGATCCCTCCCTGAATATTATTAGAAGTAATTGCAGCTGTAATAGTCTGGCCAAAGGCCAATAAAGGATATCTACTTCCTAACAACTTGTGCTAAAAAGCATGCACAAGTTGTTAGGAAGTAGATATCCTTTATTGGCCTTTGGCTAGACTACTACAACGCTAACAAGATAGAGGCTCAATCAACGCTGCTTCGTGATTGTATTCAAAAGCACGAAGGGTCATCACCAACTCCGATAGTGGAAATCGTTGATCAGCTGCAGAGAGGCACTGCAATGCTACTGCATGGGCAGACGTTATTAGCAGCCTAAGTGCTGCAGCTTAAAGCGTCAAACAAGGCTGCTTCTAAGCGCAAATCACGCAAAAGAAAGCAGATTTAGAGGGGTAGAGACCTATTAAAGAAACAGGTAGAGGATTTAATAGCCTAATGTAACGTTAGGGTGTAGGAAGAGGAGGAAACACATAAGGGTAGGGCCTAAACAGGTGCAGGTAAGTAGGGCAAAAGGCACTACAAGCGCTGTAGTAAGACAGGGCACAACTTACGCATGTGTAAAAAAGATAAAGTAGACGTTAGTAATTAAGAATACGTACTGTTAGCCACAGTACAACGTTGTGGTGTTGAGTGATTGCGTGTAGAAGGCCTAATGGCTTGTTGAGGCGGTTCACTCGCTTAGCCGGCCCACTCGCTATACACTCACGTTAATCTAGATATGTATAAGTATTTTAGCTTAGCGCCTATACGCCTTCTTTAAAGAAGCAAAACAAGCTATATTTAGAGGCTGTGTAAGGTGTAATAACTAAGAAGGTAAATAGAGAGCAATTATATTATTATCCTTGCAGTACTGCTAGAATTTAAGAGAGATATAACTCTTATAACTATTAATAATAAGTAAATAGTAGGTGCTAATAGTTTACTCCTTTCTATACCTATTAAAGTGGTTTATCTAGTCTAGACTAAGCTTATTAGTAGTGTAGCTATTATTAGAGACTCTAATAACCTAGTCTTAAGGCAGATCCTCTTCTATATACTAGGTAGAGAGGTAGTAGTAGGCCTTCAAGATAATAAAGGCTAGAATAGCCTATCCTTTAGTATTAATGCCTACTATAGCGATAGCCTACTCCTAGTTGCCTAGTTAGATAGCCCTTAGTTTACCTTATTATTCTAAAGCTATAAAAACTACTCTTAGGGAGATCTAGCCTATTATAAAACCTGTCTTGTTAAAGTTGTACATGTCTTTATCCTAGATGCTATACTTAGCTTTAGTGTTAGCTACTAGGCTAAACTAGCCCTGTAGAACCTTAGGGTCCTTACAGAGGGCTCTCTTGTAGTTATACCTGTAATTAAACTTAACTATAAGCTCTAGGTGCTGCTTAATAAACATACTAGGCTAGTTTGCGCTAATAGGGCCTAGGTTGCGCTCAGCGCGCAAAGAATTAGCTATAGTAGCTACATCTAAGAGCTAAGGGGAAAATCCTTGCGCGTCAAGCTTAAGAACATGTTTAATAACCACCTTCTTCTTATTATTGTACAGCTTCTGCAAGTTAGCTATAGAGTTAGCGCGTGAAGGTTGTCCTGCGCGTTGTCTGCGTAGTGTAGATTTTAGAACCCTGTAGATAGTAGCAGCGCGTCGCAGAGATAGAGTTGTGTCTTGTTGAATAGCCTAGAGCGCAAGTTGCATCTGAGCTTCCGTTGACGCGTCTAACTGGTGTTGTTGAGGAGACATTAGTGTAGAAAGGGTAGTTTGGTGGGGGCTTGGCAAAAGTGGTCCACTTGTCCGTAGGGTACGTTAGAAGTAGTTTCTGAATAATATTTCAGGCTGTACTGCAGTTTGCAGTGCCAATTTGGGTTGTTTTGGGCTATAATGGGGTGGAGTTTGGTGGGGGCTTGGCAAAAGTGATTCTCTCGCCCGTTGATTCTTTCGCCCGTGGGGTACGTTGACGAGTGTATTGTGTTCTTGTGTTATTGTGTAGCTTGTGTCTTTGCTCTACAAGGCTCGCTGTGGGGTCTGTTTTGATGACATCTTGGTGATGCAGCTGAGGTAAGAGGTGCTCAACAACATGAGGAAGTAGCACCAGACCACCGCCAACAACACGTGGCCAACAACACGTGATCTGCTTCTCCTCTTAACTGTTACACACCCCCTTATCCTGTAGTTAATTTGCAATAGAAGGATGAACCCCTTAGCTGTTATTCTCTATCTTACAAACCTTTAAGCAAACGTCTATAAGCTGTAGTTACTGTAAAAATTTAATGTGCTTCTGACAATAAAGAATCTTTGTTATGCTGTTAGCAGGCATCTAGCTTGTAGGCCTCTAGTAGATGTAGAGTTAATTCTACTTAACCTCCTAGTAGATCTAGTTCTAATAAATATTAACGTGTTTAAGCTTAGTACTAAGCTTGTCCTGCTCCTTTATAACTATGCCTATAGTCTGTTAGTTGTTGCACTAAATAAAAGGTGTCTAGTTAAGCTTTAAAGATAGTCCTTTAAACAAGCAGCACTACTCCTCTATCTCTAATCTAGCAAGTAAGAGAGCAAGTAGCTCTACTTCTATTATTAATTTTGTAACAGTGTGTTAAAGTGTTAACTTCTAGTTACAGTTATGCTAAACAGCTAAAATACGTATCCTTAAGAGCTTTGGCGCGTCTTAACGTCGTCAGCAAATGAGGCATCAGATGCTCTAAAGAAGATAGGATCGCGATAGTCCTGTGGCGAAGTGAGGTGCTCTTGTATCTCTGCCTCGTCAGTGGCTTGAGCTTGCAGGGCTCGATATTTTGTCTCCAGAATGTGACGCCACACCCTTCGAACAAATTTGACGTGTGCTTGGCCAGGGTTGGTCAAATGTGAAGCGTGGATAACGTGAGCGCAAGCTAGATTAGGTTAGGTATACTGCGTAAGGTAGGCAAGGTAGCCTACAAGCTCTTAATAGGTCTTCTTCTAAGCTTTGTTTAGTTCCTTGAGAGATTATTCTAGGTAATTTACTAGCATAGGCACCTCTAAAGGGTGGCTAGTAGAGATAATATTATACTTAGTAGTAACCTTATTAATATAAGCATCCTAAACTAAGTAAATTGTGTGTGCGCTAAGTTCTTAAATAACGCGTATGCCTAAGAACTACTTAAGTTCTCTAAGGCATTTTAGGCTATAGTGCTTATTAAGCTTCCTCTTAAACTCTTAGTGTAGATATTTGTACAGAGCTCTTAGCACCTGCAGCAGCTCTCTGTCCTTCTTGAAACCATCTAGTGTTTAAGCGTAGAGCTTTTGATTGAGTGTAGCGTTAAGAAACGCGTTTCGTACGTTATACTGAAGTAGCTCTAATCTAAATTAATTAGCTATTGCGATAAGTGCTTGAAACATTTAAGCAGCTAGTGTAGCAGCGTAGGTGTCTCTGTATAGCTGCTGTAGATTGCCACAGACAATAAGTTATGCCTTAAATTAATAGAGGTAGCTGTCCTTATTAAATTTGTATGTGAATACCTATATTAGGGGTAACACCTCTATATTAGTAGTCTCTACTGTCTATGTTGTCTTTGCAAAGCAGCCTTTGCCCTAGATCTTGTAATACTCTTTCTAAGTAGCTTATTAAAATTACTCTCTAAATTAATAAGAGTTAAGCTCTTAATATAACTATAGAGGTCTTAATACCTGTGTGTAGTATATCTTTATTATTAGCTTAGCCTTTAAGGCAGTTAAGAAACCCTTTAGATAGTTGCTAACTAATACTCTGTATAAGACAGCGTGAGAGTGCTATCTCTCTGGCGCCTGGAGATCAGCATTTCATTGTGTACGCTGTGGGCCTTTAATGACGTTGTCTGTGCTAAGACTAGGGTTTTAATATCTTAGAGTATTATTCTTATATTAATTAGGTATATAGTCTTTAAGCTAGGTTGTAGAAAGATTATTAGTTTGTAATATGTGTAGTTGTTTATAAGCTAGTTACTTATTAAGAGTATATTACTCTTATTCTATTTCTAAGGACAGAGAATTAGTTTGTCTGTCTTATTTATTGTAGATTAAAGTTTCTAGAGTTAGTAATCCTCTAATGTTCTGCTCCTTATTCTGTTCTATTACTTCACCCCCTATCTTAGACTCTGTAAGCGCAGATGTGTGAGGAGGCTGCTGTTAACAGCGTTGTTAAGTTGTTAAAAGATCTTCTATTACTATATTGTTAGGCTCAAGCTCCTTAGGAAATGCTAGAAGCTTAATAACTTCTATAATTACTAATTTATAAGTGTATCCTTATAGTCCTTTGTAAAACTTTATAGGTTTAAAGACAATATCTTGTGTGCATATAACCTAGTCCTTAGTAGGAAGCTAGATACTAAAGATGTTAGTAGAGTTATAGCTAACAAGATAGCCTATAAGTGCTCTTAATTTAAGCTTGTCTGCGCATTTAAGCAATTAATAAGTAAGTAAGTAAGATTTTAATTAAGAGTGCTGCCTAGTTCCCTTTCAGGTCTATAAACACTATGTACTCGCTTTCGTGATTAGGGCCAACATGCTCTATTAGAGCTAAAAACCCCGCCTTATCTGTGTCTGCTGCCTTCTGTCCTAGTCCTGTCTAGTACCTGTCTGTGCTGCCCTATAGTAGGGGAGCAGAAGGGCTTGTGTGGGTGTTAGCCTATAGCTGTAAATAGGGACTACCCCCTAGTGTTAGTCTGTTCTACCTCCAGCGCCACTTAAAACTGCTCTAGCAGTCCTGTGTCTAACAGCCACCTGCCTGCTGCTGCAACCTTCTCCTAGTTTATCAGAATTTGTAGGAGATCTGTTGTGCCTGCCCTTTCTATCAGCTTAAGCCTCGCCTCCCTCTAGTCTAGGCAGAACAAGAGGACGTGGCTGAGAGTCTGCCTAGGGTGTCCGCACGTGCAGTCAGGGTTAGTGCCTAGTACCCTAATTTGTGCTAGCCACGCCTTGAGCCCGAGGACCTCTGTGCGTAGCAACACAATTGCTGTAGCTACGTGTTTGGGAACGCCGTCATATAGATGCAGTGGCTAGAAATCCCAGCTCTCCTTCCACGTAGGCGCCGACCTGTGAGGTTTTGCTGCCTGAAGCTCCCATCTCCTCCTCCATCTGTCTGTGAGGTCCATGGCAATCTCCTTAATTGTGCTCCTTAACTGTATCTGCCTTCTATTAGGCTTGTTCCTTAGACCTATAGCAGCAGCCTTAGCCTGCCTACGCGCTATTTGTTTGTTAATAAGTTTTCTCCCTATTTAGCAGGCGCACTCTATGTTAGTTTGTGGCTAAGTGAGGGTCCTTGCTAGCCTGCCCTGTCTTGCTGCTTGTCCACCTGTAGTAGCTAAGGCCTATACTTTATTAAGTGTCTCTTTAATCCTCTTTGTAACTAGGTAATTTGTTGTTATAACTGCCCTTTAGAGGGTTACCACCTGTATATACAGGGATAGTAGCAGCGTTCTGCTCTCTTTCTTAATTGCAGCCACTAGTGTTCTCTTATAGGCCCCTAGCGTCCGCCTTAGACACTTATTCTAGACCACTGCTAGCTTGCAAATCTTTGCCTTGTCTATGCCTTTGCCTCCCTGCCCTGTTAACTATATCTAGGATCTATATACTATAATTAGACGTGCTACTACTGTGTATACTAATTGTGACTTATAGACTAACAGGCCCTATAATAATGCTATAATCCTAGACATAGTGTGGAACGCTATCTCTCCTTTTGTTACTACCTTCTAGATGTGCGTTTTCTACAAGAGCTTTAGGTCTATCTATACTCTAAGTACCCTTATTATTATAATAATCTTAGCTAGCTAGTCTCCTACTATTACTATAGAGAGGAGGTTATCTCCCTTATTCTGCTGCCTAGTAAAGTGTATAAGCTAGTATTTCTTAGGGGCAAACCTTACTCTAAATCTAGATACCTACTATTTACATTATGTGTAGGTGTTTGTAAGTCTCCTGCAGTTATCTGCTATAGATAGTCCCTATGCAATAATGTTTATGTTGTCTACAAAGCTAAAGCCTAGGCACTTGTCCTAGACTTTGCTTAGGTCCTCTAGTAGGTTAGAGATAAAGAGTAGGAACAGCATAGGTGACAGGGGGGATCCCTGTGGTATACTAGTGTTTGTCTCTATCTATGGGCTGCTGTATTTATTAAAGCTAATCTTTGTCTGTCTATTTTTAAGGAAGGCCTCTATGTATATAACTATCTACTCAGGGAAGCCTTTACGTTAGAGTACCTATGTGAGGTGGTCGTGAGCTACGTTGTTGAATGCTCCAGCCAGGTTGAGTGCGAGCACTAAGACCACTGGCTGACCTGCCCCCTATGCCATAGTGACTGTGCCTGTGATGTGTTCTACAGCTGTAAGTGTGGACCTCTTCCTGCAGGCTCCTATTTAATTCCATAGCATGAGTTCCTTGTCCTCTATTGCGTTTGTGATCTTGTTAGCAACAATCTTTTCTATAATTTTTGCTATTATGTTTTCTAATGCAATAGGGCAGTAGCTCCCTAGTAGGGAGTAGTCCTTTTTCTTCTCCTTGCGTAGTACAATAGTTGTAGATTCCTTAAGGTGCATAGGTACCTTGCTGTCCTTTAGCACCTAGGAGATTGCTGTAGAGGCTCTGTCTGTAATATCCTCCTTAAGAGTTTTCTATACTTTGTTCTATATCTAGTTAGGTCCTAGTGCCTTATTATTAGGTAGTAAGGAGATAACCTCCTTTAATTTGTCTAGGGATATCTCTAGTGCTAGGTAGACGCGTAGGTACTCTGTGCTGGGGTTGATGTCTGACAGGTCCACCGCCCTACTAGCTAGGAAGAAGCGCTCCCCTAGGATCCTGGCCTTCTTCTTGTTTAAGGCTTCAAGTTTGCTTCCTGCTAACCTCTAGAGTAGTAGGATATTTGCTGTCCCCTTACCCCTACTCTTAACTTTCTAGCTCTACTTAGGTAGGTTCTACAGACCCTTATTTAGGGTATTGTCTAAGTTTTTGTTATTAGTAAGGTCTGCTACTACTTTTCTCTAATGTGCTCTAGCGTTTAACTACAGGACTCTCTTTAGTCTGTTACAGAGGGCTTTCTACACTCTTTTGCTGTCTCCTATGTGGCCCTGTTGTGCTAGTTGTCTAGCCCTCTTTACCTTATTAAGTATTGTGGCTGCTTTAGGTGACTAATTAGGCCTTGCTCTGTTGCAGGTCTTCTTTGTAGGGCAGTGTTTAGTTAGTGCCTCCTTAACTTGTTTAATAAGGCCTATAATAGCCTCTCCTCCTGTTGCCTAGGTCTAGTTGCCTTAGTTTATAGTATCTTTAATCCTGTCCTAGTTAGCCTTTGCAAGGGCAAACCACTTATTTTCCTTCCTAGCTATAGGGCTTGTGTCTATCTAGATCTTAATTAGGATATAGTCCCTTATAATAGCCTAGTCCTCTCTTAGTTAGTAGGTTGTGACTCTATCTACTATAACCCTTGTAGCAAACCCTAGGTCTATAACTAATTAGAGGGGTCCTCTTCTCTAGGTTAGTACCCCTAGTTTGTTTAGGAGCTAGAACCCCTAACTAGCTATGTTAGCACAGAGCTGTTCTGCCTGCAGTTCTCCTAGAGTATTCCTCTCTAACTATTCTAGGTGGTGGGCGTTAAAGTCTCTAATAATTAGAGTTGCAGCGTTAGGCAGAGCGTCCTAGATGGCGTTCCTAATTGCTGGCTATGCTTTAATAGTGTGTGTAGTTTCCTAGCCTAGTATTATAGGCAGGCTGTAAATGTTAATAATGTAGGTCTACTAGCCTTATGTGCAGACTTAGATTCCCTTAGTAAGGTAAGTAGCTAACATGCTCTTAACTTTAGTAAGTAGTATTTAGTTATATATAAGGAATACTACCTTTATCCCCTAGCGTAGGGGGCAGCTTAGTTAGTAGTTCTTAGGGCAGTATATGTGCCTACCTATTAATCTTCTAATTATAGGTTCCTAGATTGCAATAACTAGGAACAACGCCAGGATGACTAAGTCTAGGAGTGGCCTTGCTGCTCCTCTATTCGAATTTCCGCAGTTATATTGGATAATGCCTAGTCCTCTTATTAGGTAGATCAAACAGCTTCCTTAGCTAGCGTGTTGTTGTCTCTAGTTTCTTGACAGAATGTAAATATCTGCTGTTGCCCTAGGGCGCTGGCGGCCCTGCTTATGTGGGTGGGGCGACTAACTGCTGCTCTCCTCTTGTTTTCCCCAGCAACCAGAACAGTTGTCCATTCCACTTTGTCTCCTCTTGCTAAGCTAGCTCTACTAGCCAGCGTAGAGCTGCTAAGGCTAATAGTTAGTCCTAAGAACCCTTGTCCCTAGTTAGACTAGATCTAGAGCATCTACTACTATAGCCTCTGTTTAGTCTCTTTATTTGTAGTCTAAAACATTTAGTAGGCCCTATATTAGCGTAATATCTAGGCCTTATGTCCCTTCTGCTTGCAACACGCACAGCTGGCTTTTGCCTTATTAGTGCTCTTGCAGCTCCTAGTGGCGTGGTCTCCAGCGCAGTGCCCGCACGCCTCCTTGGTGGCGTTGCAGACAGACTGGGTGTGGCCCCATTTCTAGCACTTAAAGCACTGTCCATCTGTGAGGGAGATGTCCTAGAGCTGAGCTGGGTGCCACTTAGCCCCCATCAGGAAGCTGGACTTGACTAGCTTCCTCTGGTTCTCTTCTGTCCCAACGTTCATGAGCAGGGATCCCTTTATCTGCTTGCCCCTGTCCTGTCTAGATTTCAGGTTCTTATTAGAGTAGAGCCACGCTACCCTTTCAATCCTAATACCTAGGTTACAGGAGTAGGCTTAGGCAATCTACTCTTTGTTCTCTGCGCATTTCAAGTTCTTAATAGGCATGTTAAGTAGGATACTAGAGACTATAACTAGGTATAGCTTCCTAATTAGTTTTATGCCCTTAGCACCTAGTAGGCTAGATTAGATAATCTAGTTATAATAGGTAGTGTCCCTAACTACTACTAACACTTTATATATAGACCTTAGATAGGTTATAATCACGCGCGTGTTAGGTATTACTACCTAGATGTGCTCTAGCTGCGCTTAGGTAGTCTCTCCCTTAGTTCCCTCTGTCTCTTCTAATCTTAGCTCAACCCTTGCGGGTTAGCTAACTCCCTTGGCCGCCACCTGGCTCTAGGTGCGCGGCCCTCCTTGTCCCTCCTTCTCCTGTATCCTGACCTAGGTGCCCTCTATCTTCTTTTCTATGGCATTAAGCTTCTAGAGCACTGCTTGTAGTGCTCCTAGCCTGCCCTACGCTGTTGTTGTTAGTGGTGGGGTTCTTAGCCTAGTAGTGAAAATTTTTTCTACCTAGCTAAGAGCTGCTAGGAGGTTGCAGGCAACCTGCGTTGCGCCCTAGACAGTAGTAACTATGTTAAGTCCTTCTACTCCCTTCCTCTATTATTCTGTTAGTAATCTTAAGATCTCCTTCACTGTCCTTCCCTGCATCTCCTTTCTCTAGTTAGGGTGGTCCCCTTCCTCTATTCCTTTGTTGGGTCTGTTGCTGGCCAGGCGCGCTGGTACCGCGTCTGGCTGGCCGCCCCCATCTCCTTCACGCTGCACTCCCTGCATCGCTGCCATCGCGGTGTCGTTAGGTGCGGCTCGACTCGCTGATTCTAATAGTATTGTTCTTAGTATTTTTCAACTAGTTTCTTAGATTTTAATAGAATGGTGTTCTCTAAGCAATTAATAAGGAAGTACGCCTAACAGCCTATTAGTTACATTTGTTAAACCTATAGCTTTATTTTCTAAACTATTTTGTATAGTGTTTTCTATTATAATGCTTCTATTAGCGTATAATTCAGCATGTATACTGCTGTTTAAATTAGCTTGTGAGACAGTGACTTTGGCAGTCCTGCCTAAATCCTCATGGCTCTAGCTTGGATGACAAGCAGCGATCCTGCTCACTCTGCTAGTCTGTTCTGTTCTTCTGTGTACTCTGCTTGTGGCTCATATTAAATACCAAGGTCTTTACAGAGTTCCTGTAGGAAGTTTAGTAATGTGCTATATCTATAGTTATTGTCTATCTTAATAGCTGTTACGTTGTAGTTACACACTTACTATATACTGTGTACATCTTAAATTAACTATTAACTTAGGAGTAGTTTTAATTACTATAGGAAGGTTAATACTTTATGCTATTTTAAATATTTATTAATAGAGTGTCTAGCCTATTAATTACTATTTAAGTAGGCTTCTCCTTAAGGTATTAATTAGATAATATTAATAGAGATTTAATAGAAGGGCCTCTAAGCTTAGTCTTCCTATTATCTTTAAGATATCTACTTTATTAGCTTTAACTCTATATAGACAGTATAGAATTTATTATTATTAACGTACTCTATCACCAAGCCGGTTATATCACCGAACTAGTCACTTAAAATCCTACCAAAAAACACAGAAACTATACCCCTGCATCTTAATAACTACTTAATGGAATCTTCTAAAAACTTCAGAATAGAGCTGCATCTATACTAATAAAACTATTTAAAAGTCTTAGACTAATAGCTAGTATAGATGTTGAGATAGCCTGCAGCTACCCCTGTATTTCAGTATCTTCTAAACAACATCTGCAATATAGGGCTAAGCACTCTAAGACTTTTAAACAGTCTTATTAGTATAGATACAGCTCTATTCTAAAGTTTTTAGAAGATTCCATTAAGTAGTTATTAAGATGCAGGGGTATAGTTTCTGTGTTTTTTGGTGGGATTTTAAGTGACTGGTTCGGTGATATGACTGGCTCGGTGATAGAGTACGTTACCTTCTATAATAAGTCTATTAATATTTAAGGTAAGCTTTTTAATTACTTTCTTACTAGGATAACCCTACATGTAATAAGTTATCCTAGTATTAACTATTTAATCTAGGTGTAGAGCCTTTAAAGGTTAGTAGGTTGTGCTAAAAGATAATAGTAAAGTCTAGCTTAGATAACATAAGGCATTAGCGTCTACTAGCTAGTGCCCTCTATTATACTCTAAGTAGGCAAGAACTAATCCTAGATTGCCCTTGTACAGGAGATTACGTCCTAAATTAAAGTAAATATTAAGCTTCCTATAGCGCACTATGCTAATTAGGCTTGTAACAAAGCTTTAGACGTAAGCAACGTGAGGAAGCTTTAGTAGTTGTACACCTATTAGTGTATTTGCTATAAGCTCCATGCTTCCCCAGGCTGTTATCTGAACACGTCCTGTTCTAGCTCTAACAAAGTCAGTAGTAGCTATGTTGTACTCTCTTGTCCATCTCTTCTAGTTCTTAGTGTTAATTATATAAGTGTTAGAGCTAGGGTTAAGAATTAATTAGTTGCTAAGCTTACTAATATCCTTTTCTATATTTACTACTATGTAGAGGTTGTCTTTCTCTTTTATATTATTATAAGCTTTTATATTAACTTGCTTATTAGTCTAAGCATGTAGCTCTTGCTTGTGATTTATATATTGTACAGTGTTAGCTGTATGTCTAGTAGGATAGTTACTATTCTCTATAGCAATACTGCCTCTATTCTCTTGCTATTTTGCGTGCTACTTATTAAGCGCCTTGTTAAGCTTGTCTCTTAAGTAATTATTTGTAGCTAGGGCAGCATTAAGCTTCTTTTAGCTAATTGCGTTAGCAAAGGCCTTAGGTCTTTGTAGATACTCTGTATTAATTAACTAGCAGTTAACCTAGTAGTGCTGTAGACTATATAGGCATTGCAGCTTGTGTTACAGCTTAATTATATTACTATCCTTGTTCTGCTGCTAAGGCTTTGCAATATTAAGCTCTGCTGCCATAGAGCTAAGTCCTGTTAAAAGCAGTCACACACACTTAAGGTAAGTGGTGAATTTGCTAACGTAGTCCTCCACAGATAGAATAGCTGTGCTAGCGTCCTTAAGATTAATCAGAGCTCGCAGGCCTGATGTGCTGTATTCTAGATTAATTGTTCTGCATGCAACAAGGAAGTCCTCCTGTGCTCTTAATCCTGTTGTCTTAGGAATCTCTGCAGAGATATATATATCAGTAACCTCTACCTAGGAGCAAAGCCACTCCTTAATCTTCCTGCTGCGTGGTAGTGTCTAGAGAGATTTGTATTATGTAATTAGATTACGTTGTTATAATACATTAGATAGTACAAGATGCTTCTTAAGTGTTGTTAACTACTTATATAGCGTGTCCTTACTCTTAATTAAGTAAAGATGCTTTATAGTAATTATCTTACTAATCTTAGAGTTAAACTTAGTAAGAGCCTTCTTCTAACACCTAAACTTAATATCCTTACGCTCCTATTACTTATACTCCTATTAGTACAGCTTCTACTGTGCAGTAGTAAGATAAGCAAGTAATATAGCATTATTATTGTAATCTATTAATTAAGGTTTAATTAGTGCTATTAACACAGGCAAGATTACTACCTTTGTAGCAGGGTTAACATACTACTAGAGCTTATTCTTCTACACAGTATCTTTTTGTATAAATAGCTACTTATACTAGTTATTAGCTTAATTAAGGACAACTATTACTAAGGTAACTATAGGGTCTAACTTAGTAGTTATTATAAGTTGCTCTATATAGTAACCTAAACTATCACCAAGTGTCCCACATCACCAAGTGTCCCAAAATCTCTTGGTAGCCTCAACCTATGCTACAACTCCTTAATTTTATTACTATTAAATAGGGAGCCTGTGTACGTTGTACTAGCATCTAATTCTAAGGACTCCTCTATATCCTTTTTACATGTTCGCGCATTATGCCTAGTCCTACCGTAGTTCCTATAGCGCTGAAGAGCTAGTTAGGCTAGTTCTTGACTACTACTACCACAAGCCTTCTTAGATCGCTGAGGCGCTATAGATGCCTCAGCAGCTACCTGCGCTGCAGCAGTCCCATACTCTATAGTACCACCCTGCTGAATCCGCTTGCGCTTACGCAATTTTCGCTTAGTTATCTCTGCTAATTGCTCTTCAAGCTCATAGATCTGAGCACGTTAAAGCACATTTTTATACAGCATTAGCTCACCACCTTTTATAAGCTGGGAGAAACCCGCCTAAGCTGTAATAGGCAAGTAAGTAAAGGAATTGCGTACAAGCTTTAATTAAGATCTAAACTTATAGGTATTGCTTAGAGTCTTTAACTGCTATAGTGTCTCTAGGAGGAGGGGTTCTAGCAGGGTACGCAGCTGCACTTTAAGGCAATCTAATACAACCTGCGTGTTAATTAGGACTAGCCCTGCTGCCTTAAAAGCCTTTTAATAGTTCTGCTCTATAAATATATTAAAAAACACGTCCTTAAAGGCAGGGAGGAAGCCTTCTTTGTTAATATAGAAGACGTGTTGGCGTGCCAAGTCTCTGACGCGCTAGGAGTACCTGCGCTTCAGCAGCGAGAAGCAGACCACATCAAGCGGCTGGAGGATGTGCGATGAATAGGGGGGCATACAGAGGGTTAGGATCTTGTGTTTAAGGCAGTAGTCCTTAAAATGCTAGTTAAGGTGGCTCTTATAGCTGTCTAAAATAAGCAGCTAGTACCCCCCTACCTAGCGCGTCTTTATATGCGTGTTAAAGTGCTTTAACTACTCTAGACTAAGTGTGTTGTTTGTCTAGCTATTCTTAGAGACTAAGAGCTTCTAATTACGCAGTATTAAAGCCTCCTTGTACTAGGCAGAGATATGGACGTGTCCCTTGTAGATAATGAAGGGTGGGGTCGCGTACCTAGCAGCGCAGATGCTCTGGATAACTGTAACCCACTCGCGATCGCCTGGCTAAACAAGCGCAGGTCACGCGCGTCTCTCTGCACCTGTGACGACCTTTATAGAGCTAATCACGCCTATCTAGAAGCTAGTCTTATTAAAGTTGTACACGTTGTTATTGTGGACGCTATACTTGGCTTTAGTCTCCTCTACTAGCTTAAACCACGCGCTAATTATCTCTAGATCCTCCTAGAGTATTCTCTGCCTATCCTTTGCTTGATTGAAGGCCATTTTAAGCTCAGGCGAGCGCGTTACAAAGCGATCAGCCCAGCACTTGCTAATAGGCTTGCCACCGCGTACAGCTAGCAGTTTATCAGCCATATCTGCCACCTCGCACAGCTAGGGCGCAAATCCTCGCAAGTTGAGGTTAAGTATGTATCAGATAATTGTCTGCTGTTCAGTCGCAGTGAGCTTCTAGCAGTTAGGGGCAGCTTCTACGCGAAATGTGAGTCCTTGGACGCAATAAGAGAGTGTACGGCGATCAACGTTAAATGCCTCTGCAGCAGCCCAGTGGCTTTAGAATTGTCTAGATTTCAAGGCTTTAATAGCAAGCTAAAGCCTCCCTTCATGTTCAAGTAATAACGCGTTTGGTAGTTGAGGCATGTTAGAGAGAGAGAGTAGGTAGAGGGCTTGGCAAGTTTTGGGACACTCAGTGATGTGGGACACTCGGTGATAGTTTAGGTTATAATTAATTATAATCTTAATTATTAGTACTAATTAGTAGGTTAGCAGCTCTATATAGTATAATTAATTGTTAATCTTAATTATAGGTGCCTATTAGTTGTTGTAAGTGAGCGAGCTAACTAGTTGCAATCTAGGCTTATAACTGTTGCAGTATAAAGAGCAAATGTATATATTAAGTGTATTGTGTTCTGTTGTTGTTGTTGCTTGTATCTTTGTTCTCTAAGGCTTGCTGTGGGGTTTGTTTTGATGACGTCTTTGTGACGCAGCTGAGGTAAGAGGTGCTTAACAACATGAGGAAGTAACACCAGACCACCGCCAACAACACGTGGCCAACAACACGTGATCCGCTTCTCCTCTCAACCGTTACAAATTAGGTGTTAGCCGCCAGGCTCTTGCGCGCTGTAAGAGGTGCAGAGAGACTGTGCATAACTCTTGTGCGTGCAAGGAAGATACTTTAGATGCTGCTTAATCTACTCCATTAATGTCTATCTGTTGTCTTTATAAGGTGGTTGAGATATACACGTGTAGGAGTGCAGAAAGGTAGTAGGGTGGCCGACTCGCTTATCCAACACGTTACCCGTGAAGTACGTTAGTAGAAGAGTATTTGTGTAACAAGACTTGAAGTTATTCTACAACAGCCAATACCTTGTCTTCGGTGATACGATTGAACCCAAGAGGTGGCATCCAGCGCTGCTTGTTCCAACGACAATGTTGTAAGTCCCGGCATAGCTGCACCATCGTCCCTCCTTCTCCTCCCAAAAGCTTGTATCCCGAAGAAGGTCAATGGTGATTTCCACGTCGACACTCTCGCGTGGGCCAATATGCCGCTTCGCGAACCCCTTTAACTCCTTCAATGGCCGACGGATCGGTGGCGAGACAGGCTCTACGTAAAGTTGCACCACCTCAGCACCGGCTCTAGAGCCCGTGTTGGTAACGGTGCAGCGCACGCTCAACAGGTCGCTGCATATGTTCATTTCGAGCTTCAAATCGGACAGCGAGAAGGTCGTGTACGACAAGCCATGTCCAAATGGGAAGAGTGGTGCCACTTCAGTCTGCTCGTAGAACCGATAGCCCACGTAGACATCCTCACCATACAACACGCGACCTCCCTCGGATCGATAGTTGAGATATGTCGGGTTGTCCTTCAAACGACGAGGGAAAGTCAGAGGCAACTTCCCCGAAGGGTTCACAGAGCCGAACAGAACATCCGCGATACCATTGCCTCCTTCGTTACCACCGTACCAGGCATGCAGGATCGCCTTTGCTTTGTCGCTCCAAGGCATTGCGACAGGTGTACCAGACTGAACCACGATGGCCGTATTTGGGTTGGCGTCCAGGACCCGTTCGACGAGCTTGTCTGTATTCGGTGGCAGATCCATTGATCCGCGATCTTCGCCCTCAGACTCCCACTCAGGACCGAGTCCGATACAGATGACCACTTGATCAACATCACGCGCGAGGCGTACTGCTGCATCAATTGCTTTCTCGGGGTCGATGCGTAGACAACCACCAAAACGCAGCCCACCGTGACCAAAGTCAACTGTCCCAGGTGTCTTCCTTGTGCTTGTCTTTGCACAGCCCCATTGCACAGTGATCTGATACGATGTACCCGCTACAAGACTCTTTGCGCTTGTCTCTTCGAGGGTCCCAGAACCCAAAAAGCTAGGCCCAGGCCTCTGGTTCTCAACATTCCTAATGAGGAGCTCGCCGTCAATGTACAGACATCCGGTCCCTTGCACGCAAAGGCCGAAGTCATAAGTCCCAGATTCCGTTGGAGTAAACACGCCTTCAGCCTCGGCGTACCATATCTCTTCGAGATCTGGATGATCGTAGTCGAGGAAGAAGATGTTAGAGTCGACCAGTGTTCGTTCTTCAAGCGGGATCCTCTTCGTGTTCGTCGGCGGGTGATTGAAGAAGCGCAGCTTGAAACCGGGCTTCCCGTCTACAGTGAGCTCCTTTCCGAGTTCTGGCAACATCTGAAAGCCATATGCGCCTTGGGCAAACTCTACACCGCCCGTCGCGAGCGATTCGATGCCCTCCAGTGGCGTGGTTGTGTAGTATGCATTCAGTGATGCGCTGCCGCCACCACAGTAAGTAGCGACCCTGGCATTTGGACCGATGACAGCGACTCTGCGATCGCGGGAGAAAGGTAAAACATTGTCCTGATTCTTGAGAAGCACGATTGAGTCCGCGGCTACCTTTCGGAGAAGACGTCGGTCGGCCGGTCGATTCAACTGAGTCTCCGGAGCGTTCTGAGGGATACCCGCATGTGCAGACTTCTTGACAAGCTGCAAGACTGCGCGTACCCGCTCGTCAAGCTCGGAGGACAGTACCTTATTGGCCGACACCGCATGGACGAGTGCAGGCCCCCGCCATCGTGATGGACCTGGCATCTCTAGATCGAGACCAGCTTGGACTGCTTCACTTGTGCTGTAGGTGCCGAACCTGCAAAGCTGTCAGAACTGTGCAACAATCGTCCGGGGGGAGGGGACGGAATGGGCTTACCAGTCGCTCACGAAGAGTCCATCCCACTTCCATTCGTTCCTCACTATATCCTTCAGAATGTTTCTGTTCTCCGCAGCGTGTAGGCCGTTGACTTTGTTGTACGCAGTCATGATTGCTGCTGGGTTGCTGAACTTTGTCGCGAGCATGAACGGCAGGAGATAGATCTCTCTCAACGCACGTTGAGTGATAACGGTGTTGACTGCCATCCGCTCATGTTCCTGATCATTGCAGACAAGGTGCTTGATAGCAGCGCCTACAGTCTTGTCTCTCAGGCCATTGATGTAGCTTGCTGCAAGCATGCCAGATAGAAACGGGTCCTCGGAGTAAGACTCGAATCCTCTACCGCCTAAAGGCCCTCGCTGAATGTTGACTGTGGGTCCAAGGACGACGTGTGCTCCCTTTGCTCGAGCCTCGTCGCCCAGCAGATGGCCGATCTTGACGACGAGATTCGCGTCGAACGTGGCGCCTATGGCTGTGCCACATGGAAGACATGCAGAAGGCACGCTGCCAAAGAACTTAGTGCCTCGAATGCCATTGGGACCATCTGATAGTCGTATGGAAGGAATGGACAGCCTAGGTATGTCGCGTGTGTGCCAGAAGTCCTTGCCTGGTGCTATGAGCGACGCGTTGTAAATCCAGCAAAGATCATACCAGATAGGAGCGACACTTTCTCGTCAATATTCAGCTGCAGAAGAACTTCTTCGACATCGAATGGCGCAAATGGCGTCGATTGCTCGTGAGATGTTCTTTCGTCAAGGAAAGGCGCCATGGTGATGGAGTTGCGTTTGTCGGGGAGGGCGGACTGGCCGGTGCAAGCAACCACGACAAGCCCGTGCTATATGAACACTACTCCAGAGCTCCCACGCAATCCGATCGGACATAGCCTCACCGCCGCATGACTGGCGGGGCATGTTGAGTATTGACCCGATGCGTTAGCATAGCTGATGTTACAGTGGGCCGACTGGAAGTTGCCAAGAACGAAATGAGCCGCAACCGACGCCAAAATCTCTTCTGAATGCCTCATCATTTGTGTTTCTCCGTGGTTATCCACTCACAGAGCTGCACTAAATGGGATTTCCCGATTCACCGACACGCTACTACGCAATCGTCGCTCGCCCTCCGCATTTTCGCGTGATCTCAAAATTCTGGGGACTCCACGCGCGCAAACACTCTGTCGGTAGTCGCTTAGAGGACAAGGGGGCTGTCGAATACGATACATCGTGACAACCTTAACCTGCCATCGTCCATCAGACGACCATATATAAGGACGTGCTGCGCGGACAACCGACAGACAACTGCTTCTACATCACTAATCAGGCTATCAGCCCCTTTCGCATCGCCATGGGTATTTCTAAGTCGCAATCGCGTGCCCCTGGGCTGAACGATGAGCTGCTAGCCGTATTGCCTGATAGCAAACCATGGTACACGAAGCCTCATCTCATCAAGTTGCACTTTTGCATCTTGTCGCTGATGCTGTTCTGTGAGTGTCTCCAGGATTCTCCTTTACATCAACTGACATGCGTCAAGCTTCTGCGAACGGTTACGATGGAAGCCTCATGAACGGCTTACAGGCTCTGCCTCAATGGGAGTCGTTCATGGACACACCCACCGGTGCCTGGTTGGGTTTCCTGAACGCTATCTACTGGTTGGGAATGGGACTGTCTTACCCCTTGACAGCCTTCGTGGCAAACAAGTTTGGACGGAAGCCTGGTGTCTACATTGGATACATCTTTCTGCTTGCGGGATCCTTGCTTGTCTTGAGCGACAACAATATTGCGTTCGTGCTGTCTCGGTTGCTCGTTGGTTGCGCTTCCGCCTGGTTCGGCAACGCAGTTCCTCTCCTCATCAATGAGGTCTCTCATCCAGTGTACAGAGGCATCTTGAGTGCTCTCTTCATGTGCGGTTGGTACGTGGGGGGCACCATCGCCGCGTTTGTCACTTTCGGCACCCGCAACGTTGAAAGTGACTGGGCGTGGCGAATTCCATCTGTCATGCAGTTGCTACTACCCTTCCTCGCACTGCCTGGTCTATTGATGGCTCCAGAAAGTCCTCGATGGCTTGTCTCTGTTGATAGAAGCGAGCAGGTAAGTCATCGCAGTTGTCAAGTGAGTCCTTCTGACGATGATTTTAGGCCCGTACGATCCTGACGACCTCCCACGCTGGCGGCGATCCCACATCGGCCTTGGTCGAATACGAGATGGTCGAGATCACTGCTGCAATACGCCTTGAGTCGACGCTGAAGGACGCGAGCTACATGGAGCTGTTCAGCACACCGGGCAATCGACGCCGTTTCTTCATATCGGTATCCCTTGGAATATTCTCGCAGTGGTGCGGTAACGGCGTCGTGTCTTACTATCTTGCGATTGTCCTAAGGACCGTAGGAATCACGAGTGTCACAGATCAGACCTTGATCGCAGGCCTGCTCCAAGTCTGGAACCTTCTCTTTGCAGTGGGGGCTGCACTCAGCGTCGACAGGCTCGGACGACGCCCACTCTTCCTGGCTTCAGCGAGTGTCATGCTTGTAGCGTACATCCTCGTCACAGCCCTCAGCGGTGCATTTGCAGAATCAGGCAGCCCTTCAACCGGCATCGCTGTCATTCCCTTCCTCTTCATCTTCTTCGCTGGCTACGATATCGCTCTGTAAGTTTCATTGCTTTCTTACTCGAAAGGCACGTGCTGATCAGCTTCATCCAGTACACCTTTCCTGACTGCATACCCGTGCGAGATCTGGCCATACAGGCTTCGCTCTCATGGTCTGACTGTCACCTGGATCACAGTCGTGGTCGCCAATTTCTTCAATACCTTTGTGAACCCCATTGCCCTTGAAGCAATCGGCTGGAAGTACTACTTCGTGTTCATCGTTGTCCTAATCGCGATGGGACTCACCGTATACTTCTTCTATCCGGAGACTCGTGGCTACACTCTGGAGCACATGGCAGTCATCTTCGATGGCGACGACACCGCACCCCCTTCGGAGCAGACAGCCGCAAGAGCGTCAAGTATCGACTCGGTCGCAGAGAAGGGAAAGGATGTTTGGACCGCACACGAGGAGAAAGTGTAATGTCATGGTGTAAGCCAGCGGGGTTTTGTTCGTCTTGGGAGGCGGTTTAAGAAAATGGATCCGCTGTGTAACGTTTTGGACAGCCCAACTCGAGCATCTCCACACACACTGTCAACGCCTGATAGGGCCGTTGACTGGTTCCTACGTGGATCGAACTGCTGTAGGGAGCGCTATTAGTTGGTGTCTAGTGTTAGTGTTCCGAAAATATAAATAGCTGCGCGCAGCGTATTGGCACGGTAGACAGAAAGGCTGTTATCTAGGTAAAATGTGTTCGCAAGGTGCGTTAATTGTTCCTGGGTCATTGACTACGATTGCCGCGGGAGCGATGGTACCGAGGCTGCGTGTGCAGCATTGTGTTCCGAGGTTCAATTCCGATGTTACCTACTGTTGCCAAGTTTGTAAGAGGTTTTGCTACATAATTAAACGTTTTGTCGCCCCGTATCAATCCAACTCTGAAGATTAGCAGTGTTGACTGTCTCGCTAGCGTCGACGCGAGCCAGAATATCGGTGAATGCCCTGACGTACTCCTGGGCTCGTTTTGCCGAGGGATCAGGTGCCTCGTACGGGCATGCGAGTAGCCCGACCGCCACATCGCGCACTTTATAGACCAAATGAAGGCCGTTCGGCTCGATGTCTGCTTGAGAGGTGTTGTGCAGTACATGGAGGAGCTGGGTCGATATGTCTTCACGCTCATGCCAGTGCTGCTCGGGCGATGTGAGCAAATCCAGTTGGTCCAGTAACATGCTCTGAAGCCATAGGTGGGTGACGTGTATGTTTACGCGTATGGTAGCCAGTTGGGAGTGTGAGAAGGTATGTGCAGCAGCATCGTCGCTTGGCAAAGCATATTGCCGAAAGGGCATAGGAGCATCGTCCAAGGCATATTTCAAGTCTCTCAGTCGCCGCTCAAGGTGCGCCACTTGTACCGCAGCCGAACGGTTGCGACAGCACAAGCACTCAGTCCTGGTATTGTCGCGGGGGTCTTCGATGGCTTGCCAAAAGATGCGGGAATGGATGATGAAGCCCGTTGTCATATTCACCTCTGATGGTGGTGAGGCGACAATTTCATGCTTGAAGATCTGTTCGTCTTCGATTTCGAGAGGCATCAAAGCCTTTAGATTCATTGTCTCAATGGTGGCGTGGTTCAGAAAGGAGAGCTTTTCTTTGCGAAAGTTCTGTACCTCTGAGTGTACGTGGCCGTAGAATAGAAGCCAGAAGCCTTTTCTTCGTAGTTGTGTTTCGATACAGTCCAGTTCCTGATACTCATCAGTGCGGTGGAGGTTGAGCAATCGTCCAAGCTGCATACTCTCGACCTCGATCATGCGCGCACGATTGTGCTTGCCAACCTGGAAGAAGGCGATACACATGAGGTATGATGCAGCCCACTTGCTGAAGCCAATTTTTTCGAAGAACTCTGGCCCACGCAGAGCGATGAGGCAGTCGTAACAGCGATCTAGCACTTCAGCACGCGATGAAACCAGTGATGTGTCAAGGCTGCAGTAACTCTCATACTTGCTGGGAAGTAATGCGACTACGATTGCGCAAATAGCGATGATAAGACCCAAAAAATCGTCGTTGTCGTTGTCGCGATCTTCATTCAAAGCGAAGCAAAACGACGGTCGGTGAACGACAGGTATCAACGGGTAGATATACGTGAGGAAGTCGTTCACCATAGTTCGAAAAAGTGGTCGAGAACAAATGCTGTCAGTGCGGAATGTGTCTTGCTGAAAAGTGCCAGATGGAATGAGGCTTATGGAGGGCACAACAGAGGATCCGCTCCTGATTGGACTGGGATCCGATGGAGCATCGTCTTGTCTCCGCTTGCTACCATGTAATCATTAGCTGCGAGCTGCCAATTTGATTTCTTTGAGACGTGTAATAAGACATCCACCTTGCTGAAGCCTCTCACAATCCAAGAACAAAGCTCCTCGGTAAGTAGCTTCGGAACAACCAGTAGTCTGGGACTGTACAGAATCAAAAAGACTACAATGAATTTACCACGAGGCAGACCCTTCTGGCAATAAAAGCAAATCTGAGACCTACCGTTTTGGACCTCTCCGACCGACCGTCAGTTCAAAAGTGCACTGCAGCTGCAGGCGCTGACACCGCGTGCAAATATTTTTCGTTTGGTTCACGTCGGCATTTACGTCACAACGCGTTTTCCTAAGTCGGCACGCATCGCAGGCGCGAGACGCTCGCGCAATTTGAGGGCTCGTGGTATCGGCAAATAGCGAAGACATGAGAAATGATGGCTGTTCGACAATTGATTATAACTAATGCTGATCGCGCGCGGAAGTTTGAATTTGACGCACGTGCCAAGGCCCCAAACTCGCGCCAGGCGCGCCCTCCTGTGGTGGAAAATTTGTTCCTTGTTAACCAATTCATCCCTAGATTTGTGCGGACTTCCTGATGCTACAACATGACAGCGGACAGCAGGACATTTCTCAAAGGATGGAGCGTCTTGCTCACTTAGATCTCTCGACCCTGCCGTACACTCGACGCGCACATTTGCAGTTGACCCCTAGACTCTGACGCTGAAGCTGTGGCAACGAAGCACGCGGTCACCTCACACTGCATCCTACGATAGAGAAAACGCGACTCCAAACAAAAGAATCAAATGGTGTAGCCATGAGCACCTCATACATCGTCGAATGAATGACATATGACCTACTCACTCCTGCGGCTGGTCTTGGTGCAGCAGTATTTTGTACCAAGGCCAGAACAGGTTGCAAATACCAATACGAGCCTGCAACGCCTTTTGCAAGGGAATCCTTAATATACCCCCGATAACTCTAACGTGCACCCCGATAACTGAATGAGGTTAAGTTTGCGGGCACTCTCTGGAGGCGTGTAACGGATCTCTTTTGTACTGTAATAAGTCTATAGATTGATACGCCGAGCCGCCTGGAGGAGTCTGATAGCACGATTTCACAACAATGTTGCATTTGTTGATAGGAATTAGTTTTTTAGTGTTGTAAGTACAGTTGAGTGTGGCTTATACAAAGTTGACCTGCCTGCGTACCTATGGTTACGCGCAGGCACTGCAAATCTAAAGCTATTGTTGTAGTTGCTTGCTGCCTGTGACGGCCTTGGCGTGGTGTTGTAGTACAGCAGAGGCGCCTGTGAAGGAACTAACTGCTACTATAACTGTTGGGTTACTTGTGGAGTCACCCACAGCTGCTGGCTTATCTAGATGGCTACTGTTCATGGCTGCTGTGGCGGTTGTAGAGGAGCTGGTTGCAGCGGAGTTAGCTGCTGCTGCCAGCCACCACAGGCTTGTTGGCTAGGTACGCAATCGCGCTAGCTGTGAGCGCAGAGGCGCAGCTGTAGGCGTAGAAGCCTATTGTATAAGGTTTTTAGGCGCCAGAGCACTGCCAATACTGCTATCCAGCCGCTCAAATAGCGACTTATGGTACAGAATTTCGCATCTGCAGTTGCCTCAAATCCTTGCTCTGAAAGCTGGGTTACTTGCTTACTCTACTGTCACTGCGATCAGCTCACATCTTAATAGGCAACAGGTATAGACTCTAACGTACTCCACAAGCGAGCTGGCCACCCAAGCGAGCTGGCCACTTTTGCCAAGACTACACCAAACTTCACTCTCCCTGTAATGCCTCAACGCAATAATGTAAAAAAGCCTTTAAATAGAACAGATATACAGCTTACCCTCTAGACTATCTAGCAAGACGCGACACTAAGCGTGCAACGCACTGCAGCAATATACTACATCTGGAAAAGTTTTTCCATTGTTGAAATTAGGAAATTGTGGCATTATACTGTGGGCAACAGTAGGACTTGTAGGCCTACAACAGTCATTTAATGTGCATTCAATGTCTAGCTAATTTTAAGCTAACAGCTCTAACAGTCCTAACAGCTGCAATAGCTATAACAACTCCTAATCCTGCTACAATAGTAGCTCTGCTTAATAAACTATACTTTAATTATATTAATATACTACTACATCGGGAAAAGTTTTTCTGTTGTCGAAATTGGGAAATCGTGGCATTGTACTGTGGGCAACAGTAGGACTTGTAGGCCTACAATAGTTATTTAATGTGCATTCAATGTCTAGCTAATTTCAAGCTAACAGCTCTAACAGTCCTAACAGCTGCAATAGCCACAATAACTCCTAATCCTGCTATAATAGTAGCTCTGCTTAATAAACTATACTTTTATTATATTAATATACTACTATGTCTCCTCTTTAAAATAAGCTATTAAATAACATTATAGGCCTAGTAATAGAATAGTTATTAAGTATAGAAGGTTTTAAGCTTAATGTTCCTTGCTAAGACACTAAGTTAAGATTCTTTGCTAGGGCTCTAGCAGCCTGAATGTTAGAAAATATAAGAATATTATTCAAGAATAGTAGGTAAACCAAGAATTTTACGCCTAGGCCTGCCTGTCCTGCAAGCTCCTGTTGCGCTGCT
>NW_022984816.1:54006-56713 GCF_010094145.1 Didymella exigua CBS 183.55
ATGCTGTATGCTGTTGCAGCTGCTACGTTGTGTGCGGGCGCAGCTGCAGCTGCTATGGTGTGCTGTCGCAACTTCAAAACACAAACCTTTAACAAACAAACCTTTAACGCTCTATAACTCGCGTTGTAGTAGGCCTACAATAATAATTTTTCGCTCCTTTTAAAGCTACAATTTCGCTCTATCTGTATGTAAAATTTTGCAATTTTTGAATATTTAATGCTAGTGCTAGCACTACTAAGGGTAGCCATGCAACAACGTTGCAATGTTGTTTTAAGTTTGTTGAATATAGGCACTTAGCGTTTTGGCTGTTGGCAACGTTGGCGCGAAATTAGGGCTGTTGGGCGCAAATTGGGGCCATTAGGGCCGTTGAACAGCTGTTGCACGACCATGCCACGACTGTCAGCAACGGCCGGTCTAGGCTGGATTTCGAAAAACTTTTCCCGATGTAAGTCTCCTCTTTAAAATAAGCTATTAAACAATATTATAGGCCTAGTAATAGAATAGTTATTAAGCGTAGAAGGTTTTAAGCATAATGTTCCTTGCCAAGACACTAAGTTAAGATTCTTCGCTAGGGCTCTAGCAGCCTGAATGTTAGAAAATATAAGAATATTATTCAAGAATAGTAGGTAACGTACTCCACAAGCGAGCTGGCCACCCAAGCGAGCTGGCCACTTTTGCCAAGACCACACCAATACTGCACCTACTTTGCAACATTACAGCACACAACTATAATGTATTATACTACACAGTATACTAAACTAGTCTGTAGTACTCTGTGTATCTTTACTGCATGTTCGCGCGTTGTGCCCTGTCTTGCTACATATGCCACAGCGCCTTAGAGACCAAGGGCTCCTATTAACACACAACCTCTTCTTTGCCTTCTTCCTATTACTACAGGCCTTAAATTCCTTTAGAGTAGTTAGCTGCACTCCCTTAGCAAAGACTAGAGTCCCCTCTTGCTATAATTGCTTCCTTTTGTGTGATTTACAACGTGTAGCAGCCTTATTAGCTGCCTGTAGGTCAGCAACCTAGTTGCGCACTAAAACTAGTAAATGCCTTATTAGCTCTGCGCCTTTAGTAAGCTAATTAAGAGCATTAACTATAGATATTAGTAAGCTATTAGCATGTCTCTAAATCCTCTCTTAAATTAGCTTTAATTAAGACCTAAATTCTAGGGTGTTGCTTAGTATTTTAGACTCCTATATACTGTTGTCCATAGTAGGTGGTGTTAGCAAGCGCAGCTGTACTTTAAGCTTTAATAGCACAGCCTCTAGGTTAAGTAGGACTAGGCCAGCACCTCTAAATCCTCCCTAGATGTTGCTCTCTATAACTAAGGCGTTAAAAGCTGCTTTAAAGCACAGCAAGAACTTAAGTTTAGTAATGCTAGTAATCTTGCCGCGCATCAGCCGCTCAGCTTGGTGGCTATAGGCCTTCTTTAATAGGGCAAAACAGCCTACGTCAAGTGGCTGCAGTAGGTGTGACAAGTGTAGAGGCATACACAGGGTAATAATCCTGTATTCCTTACAGTACTAGTAGAATTTAACTAAGTTGTAACTCTTATAGCTGTCTAGAATAAGCAGCTAATAGCTGCTAATAGTGTGCGCCTTTGTGTGCTTATTAAAGTGCTTTAACTACTTAACTCTAAGCTTGTTGTTAGTCTAGCTGTTGTTAGAGATATTAAGAACCTAGTTATTAGGTATACTAGGCTCCTTATACTAGGCAGAGAGGTGGTGCTTGCTAGAGAAGATAATAAAGGGTAGGATAGACCAGCCCTTTGCGCAGATGCCTTAGATAATACTAGTCTACTCTTAGTCACCATGCTACACTGCCTTTTATCTCCCTTAACACTTAGAGCCTATAACAACAGCTCTTATTAATATAACACCTATTATAAAGCTAGACTTATTAAAGTTGTAGGTGTCTTTATCTTGTATACTACACTTAGCTTTAGTATTCTCTACTAGTTAGAACTAGTCTCTAATTACCTTAGATCCTTACACAGAGCTCTCTTATAGTTATTCTTATAATTAAATTTAACTTTAAGCTCTAGCTAACATTTTACAAAGTTGGCAGCCTAGTTCTTGCTAACATAGGGCTAGTGGCGCTCAGCAAGCAGAGAATTGGCCATATCCTCCACATTAGCAAGCTGGGGTGGGTATCCTCGCTTGTCTAGCTTTAATACATGCTGGACAATCACCTCCTTATTAGTACTAGTCATCCTTATTATGTTAGGCTTGCAATCACGTTATGAAGAGGTTCTAGTAAGGCGCGTGCCTAGGGTGCTTTAAGAGACCTGGTATATTGCTGCAGCGTGTTGCACGCTTAGTGTCGCGTCTTGCTAGATAGCCTAGAGGGCAAGCTGTATATTTGTTTTATTTAAAGGCTTTTTTACGTTGTTGCGTTGAGGCATTACAGGGAGAGTGAAGTTCGGTGTGGTCTTGGCAAAAGTGGCCAGCTCGCTTGGGTGGCCAGTAGGCTGGCGGATGGGTAGGGTAGGGTAGGGTATAGGTATAGTCACGTGATTTATGGGTAGGAACTAGGTAGGGTACATGAGGTACCCTACCCAAACGGTTTGGGTAGGGTAGCACGTGACTGGGTATAGGTATAGGTAGGGTAGCACGTGACTAGGTATAGGTATAGGTAGGGTAGCTAGGTAGGGTCTAGGAATGGGTAGTTATTAGCAAAATCTAGGTTACTACTCTAGACT
>NW_022984816.1:57333-59590 GCF_010094145.1 Didymella exigua CBS 183.55
ATGAAGAGGAGGCAGTTATACAATACATAAGGAAGCTTGACGCTAGAGGCTTTGCCCCTACGCTTAGCCACGTACGTGGAATGGCTGACCAGCTACTAGCTAAGCGTAGTAGTGGCCAGGTTGGGGAGAACTGGGCCTATAGGCTGATCCAACGCCGGCCTGAGGTCAAATCTCAGGTGACTCAACTCCATGATCACCAGCGAGTCCTCTGCAGTAATCCAGCTATTATTAGCCCCTAGTTCAACCTTGTACGCAACATTAAAGCCAAGTATAGTATCCTAGATTAAGACACGTACAACTTTAATAAGACTAGCTTCCAGATAGGCGTTGGGGGGTCTGTGAAGGTAGTCACAGCCTCTAAGAGGCGCCTTAAGCCACTTAGGGTTCAGCCTAGTAACAGGGAGTGGGTGACGTTGATTGCCGCTATCAACGCCACAGGGTAGGTTATCCCACCCTTCATCATCTTTAAAGCCAAGAACCACAACTAGGCCTAGTATTATAACCCTCAGGATTAGAGAATAGGGGTTAGCGATAATAGATAGACAACAAATAAGCTTAGGCTTGCCTAGCTACAGCACTTTATCAAGCACACAGAGGTTAAGAAAGTAGGTGGTTACAGACTACTAATTCTCAATGGCCACAAGAGCCACAAGTCACTCGCCTTCCAGGATCTTTGTGAGGAGAACAATATTATTACCCTCTATATGCCCCCTTACACCTCACACATCCTTCAGCCGCTTGATGTGGGTTGCTTTGCCCCCCTGAAGCGTGCGTACAAGGAGGAGATCTAAGTCTTGGCAAACTGCTATATCAACCACATTGACAAGAAAGCCTTCCTAGCTACACTTACCCTAGTATTTAACTAGGCCTTCTTAAAGGATAATATCCTATCAAGCTTTAGAGCAACTAGCTTAGTTCCAGATAACCTAGAGGTGGTGCTATTAAGGCTTGAAGTGAAGCCTTGTACACTAACACCACCTTTACCCAGGAGTACCCCTTGGCAGCCTAAAACACCAAGCAACGCCTAGGAAATAGAGGCTTAAACAACGCTAATTCTTAAGAGGATAAGGGACTATAGGAGTTCCTCACCTAAGTCTATTCTTGAGATAGTGCTGCAGGTTAAAAAGGGGTCAACTTTAAAGGTACACTCACACACGTTGCTTAAAGCTAGGATAGATAGTCTTAAGCAAGCAAATTAGGCTGCTTCTAAGCGTAAAAAGCGTAAGAAGAAGCGAATACAGAAGGGGGGGACCCTATCACAGGCAGAGGTAGAGGTAATAGTTACCCAGGGGGATGCTGAGGTTCGACTTGAGGCAGAGAGGCGTGAGGAGAGGGTGCAGGCAGGTGCTAGCAGCAGGGGTATTCCGCGCTGCAGGAGGTGTGGCAACACAGGACACAACAAGCGTACATGCAAGAAAGATACAGTAGAGATAGGCAATTAATTTAAGCTATTGCGCACTATTATATCTTGTTGTTGTGTTGAGTTATTCACGTTTAAAGATATATTGTTGCATTTAGTGATTCGCTCAGTGGGGTGATTCGCTCGGTGGTGGACCACGTTAACGCTGAATTAGAGCACAAGTACAAGTTATACTTTAAGCTTCTATAGTAGAAAATTACTTAGTATAGTCTTAAGCCTAAGCACATATATAATATAGATAAGAAGGGCTTTGCTATTAGAGTGCTAGGTAGATCTAATATTAACGCCTGCTAAATACCTATTTAGATCTACCTACATTAGGAAAAGTTTTTCCTTTGTTAAAATCAGGAAATTGTGGCATTATACTGTGGGCAATAGTAGGTCTTGTAGGCCTATAATAGTTATTTAATGTGTATTTAATATCTAGCTAATTTTAAGCTAATAGTATAAACAGTCTTAACAGCTGTAATAGCTACAACAACTCCTAATCCTTCTTTAATAGTAGCTCTGCTTAATAAACTATACTTTTATTATATTAATATACTACTTAGTCTCCTTTTTAAGATAAGCTATTAAATAATATTATAGGCCTATTAATAGAATAGTTATTAAGCATAGAAGGTTTTAAAATTAATATTCCTTACTAAGACACTAAGTTAAGATTCTTTGCTATGTAAAGAAAGTAGGGGAAGGATTAGACTACTTTCTTCCTAGTCTAGAAGGACCTAGACAAATCTAGACTAGCTTTGTCTTAATAGGAAGCGTATAGCCTAATAGAGGTAAGGTAGGGTTATGTAATATAATAGACAAGTTATTATATTAGATACTAGGTAGAGA
>NW_022984816.1:59765-62712 GCF_010094145.1 Didymella exigua CBS 183.55
TAGAACATTTCTAGTTACTAAAAATAGAGAACAGCATATCTTAAGAACGAGAGGAGATACAGGCTTCGTAAGCACACCATTCTAATCCTCTCTTCTTAGAGATTACAATAGTAATGCTTAGGTAAGCATAGCGCTATACCTAAGAGGGAAATACGCTAGAGAAAGATTATAAGAACAAAGTCTTATAACTTTACATGCTAGGGCTCTAGTAGCCTAAATATTAGAAAATACAAGAATATTATTCAAATATAGTAGGTAAACTAAGAATTTTACACCTAGGCCTGCCTATTCTTCAAGCTCCTGTTTCGCTGCTGTTTTGTGTGTGTTTGTGTGTGTGTTTGCTAGCAGGTGCTATGTTGTGTGCTGTTGCAGCTACAGCTGATACATTGTGTGCTGGCGCAGCTCCAGCTGCTATGGTGTGCTGTTGCAACTTCAAAATACAAACCTTTAACAAACAAGCCTTTAACACTCTATAACTTGTGTTATAGTAGGCCTACAATAATTATTTTTTACTTATTTTAAAGCTACAATTTTGCTCTATCTGTAACGTGCTTCACAAGCGAGCGGCGCACCCAAGCGAGCGGCGCACTTTCTCCAGCGCAGCGCACGCACCGCGACGTAGTGCAACACCATCACAAATTCCTATAATATACATAACAGGATAATATTATTTATAAGCATTGCTATTATCTACATCCTCTATTTCTACCTTGCAGGTGCGGGAGTTATGCCCAATCTCGCTGCAACAGCTGCAGCGCCTCTCTGCGCGCACCCTCTTCGCAGGCGTCTTGCTGTCCTTATAACTACTACCCTCCTTTTTAGTAATTAAGTTAGATACCTTACTAACTGTTAGGGTCTCCTCTGTGTGTATGTACTGCCTCTTATAGGTCTTGCACTTTGTAAGCGTGTTAACAGCGTCTTAAAGGCAGCCTATTTCCTCCTGCACTAACACTATATTATAAGCTATCTGCTAAGCGCCTTTACTTAGCTGCTTAACCTGCTTATCTAATAAACTTGCTAGAGACCCCTAATAGTTTTGTATGCGATTTTGAATCAGCGTGGATTGCGCCTCTATCTCGCAGGCGTTGCGCGGTGTTTGCGCCTCCTAGGCGACAGTGCCTAGTGCAGGTGGCGTTGGCGTGCGCAGCTGTATATTAAGCTTTAATAACACAACCTTAGGGTCATGTAGGACTAGTCCAGCGCCTTAAAACCCTGCGCGAATGTTCTCTAATGTAAACGTCTTCTTAAAAGCTGCTTTAAAGGCTAGGAGGAAGGTTTCTTTGTTAATATAGTAGATGCAGCTGCGTGCTAAGAGCAAGATCCTGTTGCTGTAGTGGCGCTTTAACAGCGAGTAGGGGACAACGTCAAGAGGCTGCAGGATGTGTGATGAGTGTGGTGGCATGCAGAGAGTGATAATCTTGTTCTCCTTGCAGTAGTCCTGGAATTCTATCGAGCAGTGGCTCTTATGACCATTAATAATGAGCAGCCTATACGCCCCAGCAGAGGACGCCTTTGTATAGACGTCAAAATGCTTAAGCCACACCAGCGCAATGTTGTTATTAGTCTAGCCAGTAGGAGAGACTATAACAACCTAGTTGCAAGGTAGACTAGTAAACTAGGAGGAGATAAGGACCTTGCCTGCAAAGATAAGGAAGGGTAGGATTATGTGCCCTGTTGTAGTAATACCTTATACTAGGGTAACCTACTTATAATTACTAGGTTATAGTTTCTTCTATTTCCTAGGTTTCTCTAAGCCTATAATAACAAGCTAAGAGGATATCTTGCCTATTATAAAGCTAGACTTATTAAAGTTCTAGGTGTCCTTATCTATAATACTATACTTTGCCTTTGTTAATTAAACTAGGCTAAACTATGGCTAGATAATCGCTAGGTCCTTGCAGGCAGCTCGCTAGCAATCATACAGACGGCTCCATCGCGTTCGCAGCTCTGGTGTACGCTTAATGAAGTTATTAACCTAGTTCTTGCCTGTAGGCTTCCCACCACGCTCTCTCAGCAGTCTATCAGCCATATCTCGTACGTGCACCTTTAAGGGCGGTATTCTACGTAAACTCTCTTCAAGTATACGCTGTATAATTGCCTCCTCTTCTAGCTTTGTAAGGCGTTTTAATTTTGGCTTGCAATCGCGTTAAGAGCGTGTTCTGTTATATTGTTGTTGTATTGTAGTTTAAGGGACCTTATAGACTTTCTTAGCAAGCCATATACTCTTAATCTACTCTTTTTAAAGATCTAAGATAGCAAGCTGTACGTCAGCTTCAGTATAGAGTCTCTGGGTTTGGTGTTGTTGAGGCATTACGTGTTGTCGCTGCGCAAGCGTTTTGGTGGGGAGAGTGCGCCGCTCGCTTGGGTGCGCCGCTCGCTTGTGAAGCACGTTATGTAAAATTTAGTAATTTTTAAATATTTAATGCTAGTGCTAGCAGAACTAAGGGCAGCTATATAACAACATTGTAATTTTATTTTAAGTTTATTAAATATAGGCACTTAGTGTTTTAGCTGTTAGTAATGTTAGCGCAAAATTAGGGCTGTTAGGCGCAAATTAGGGCTGTTGGGGCTATTAAACAGCTGTTGCACAACCATGCCACGACTGTTAGCAACAGCCAGTCTGGGCTAAATTTTGAAAAACTTTCCCGATGTAGCACTCTAATAGCAAAGCCCTTCTTATCTATAACGTAGATTATCACCGAGCCAGCTATATCACCAAACCAGCCATTTTCTCTTAGCACAACTAACACAAGTTACTACAACTACAACTACTTACTATTAAATAGTAACCTAGTATACTATATACTTATATTAGATTTAGAAGATATTTCTGCACCCTCCTAGTACATTTGTGTATTATGTCTAGTCTTGCTATAGTTCCCACAGCGCTAAACAGTTAACTAAGCTCCTAGTTAACTACCTCTACCCTAAGTCTTCTTAGATGGCT
>NW_022984816.1:63027-64246 GCF_010094145.1 Didymella exigua CBS 183.55
TGTCTTAGATTGCTATAGTATTTTAGGTAGAGGTACTACTAGTAGGGTATATAGCTACACTTTAAGGTAATCTAATAATACCTATATTTTAGTAGGAATAAGCCTTAATACCTTAAAGGCCTTTTAGTAGTTAACCTTTATAAATATATTAAGAAATATATCTCTAAAGGCTAGTAGGAAGCCTTCCTTATTAATATAGAAGATATATTAGTATGCTAAGTCTTAAATATATTAGGAGTACTTCTACTTTAATAGCAAGAAATAGATTAACGTAAACCCCCAGCACCCAGGCCAACCCAGCACCCGGGCCAAAAAAGCTTGGCAGTACCAACTCACGTTACAACTCTTCAATTTCATCGCTATTTAATATAGAGCCTGCGTATGCTGTGCTTGTATCTAATTTAGAATATGCCTCTATATCTTTTTTACACGTTCGCGCGTTGTGTCTAGTCCCTCTATAGTTTCTACAGCGCTGTAGAGCTAGTTAAGCTTGTTCTTAATTACCACTACTACAAGCCTTCTTTAACCGCTCAGCGGCTACAGAGGCCTCTGCAGCCACCTGAGCTGCTGCCTCACCATACTCTATAGTACTACCTTGCTAGATCTGCTTCCTTTTGCGCAATTTCTACTTAGTTATTACTACTAATTGCTCTTTAAGCTTAGTAATCTAGGCTGCTTAAAGCGCGTTCTAATGCAGCATAAGCTTACTACCTCTAACAAGCTAAGAGAAGCCTGCTTACATAGTAATAGGTAACTAAGTAAAAGACTTGCGTACAAGCTTTAACTAAGATCTAAACTTATAGGTATTGCTTAGAGTCTTTAACTACTACAGCGTCTCTAGGAGGAGGGGTTCTAGTAGGGTACGTAGGCGCACTTTAAGGCAATCTAACACAACCTGCGCGTTAAGAGGGACTAGCCCTACTGCCTTAAAGGCCTTATAACAGTTCTCTACTATAAATATATTAAAAAACACGTCCTTAAAGGCAGGGAGGAAGCCTTCTTTGTTAATGTAGAAGATATACTTATATACTAAGTCTTGTACATACTAAGAGTACTTGCACTTTAATAGTAAGAAGCAGACTATATTAAGTAGCTAGAGGATGTGTAATAAGTAAGGTAGTATGTAGAGGGTAAGGATTATGTTTTTAAGGCAGTAGTCCTTAAAATCCTAGTTAAGGTGGCTCTTATGGCCGTCTAAAATGAGCAGCCTGTACGCCCC
>NW_022984816.1:64506-68420 GCF_010094145.1 Didymella exigua CBS 183.55
CTAGCAGCGCAGACGCTCTAGATAACTATTACCCACTCGCGATTACCTGGCTAAACAAGCTAAGGTTAATTACGTCTCTCTGTGCCTGTAACAACCTTTATTAAGCTAATAACACCTATCTAGAAGCTAGTCTTGTTAAAGTTGTGCATATTATAGTTATGTACGCTATATTTAGCTTTTATGTCCTCTACTAGCTTAAACCACGCGCTGATTGTCTCTAGATCCTCCTGCAGCATCCTCTGCCTATCTTTAGCTTAATTAAAGGCTATCTTAAGCGCAGCTGAACGCGTCACAAAGCGCTCAGCCTAGTGCTTGCCAACAGGCTGCCCACCGCGTACACCTAACAGTTTGTTGGCCATATCTGCTACCTTACACAGCTAGGGCGCAAATCCTTGCAAATTAAGGTCAAGAATGTATTGTACAATTATTTGCTCTTTAGTACACGTAAGCTTATATTGTGTGTTATGTCTATTGTTAATATAGAGTCTGCCTCTATATCTAGCACTTAAGGTTGTATGCAGTATGTTAAATGCCTAAGCAGTGCTTTAGAGGCTTTTAAATTTATATAATTAGAAAGTAGAAAGGGCAAGATTAATTCTACTCTCTTATTTAGATAATTGTGTATCTTGTTAGTAAGGCATTACGTGTTAATATTAATAGTTGTGGTCTTGGCAAGAAATGGCCTGGGTGCTGGGTTGGCCTGGGTGCTGGGGGTTTACGTTATATTAAGTAGCTAGAGGATATATAATAAGTAAGGTAGTATATAGAGAGTAAGGATTTAGTTCTCTAGGTAATAGTCCTTAAACTCCTACTTAAGATAGCTCTTATAGCTATCTAAGATAAGCAACCTATACACTCCTACCTAATACATCTTTATATATATATTAAAGTGCTTTAACTACTTAAGGCTAAGTATATTATTTATCTAACTATTCTTAGAGACTAAGAGCTTCTAATTATAGGGTATATCTGTCTCTGTATACTAGGCAGTGATATAGACACATCCTTTGTAGATAATAAAAGGCAGGGTTGCATACCTAGCAGCGCAGATGCTCTAGATAACAGTAACCTACTTGCAATTGCCTGGCTGAACAAGCTCTAGCTAAGCACGTCTCTTTAAGCCTGTTACTATCTTTAAAGACAAAGCAACACCTATCTGGAACCTAGTTTTATTAAAGTTATGTATAACGTACTCTATCACTGAGCTAGTCATATCACTAAACTAGTTACTTAAAATCCCACCAAAAAACACAGAAACTATACCCCTGCATCTTAATAACTACTTAATAGAATCTTCTAAAAACTTTAGAATAGAGCTACATCTATACTAATAAAACTATTTAAAAGTCTTAGACTAATAGCTAGTATAGATGTTAAGATAGCCTGCAGCTACCCCTGTATTTCAGTATCTTCTAAACAACATCTGCAATATAGGGCTAAGCACTCTTAGACTTTTAAACAGTCTTATTAGTATAGATGCAGCTCTATTCTAAAGTTTTTAGAAGATTCTATTAAGTAGTTATTAAGATGCAGGGGTATGGTTTCTGTGTTTTTTGGTGGGATTTTAAGTAACTAGTTTGGTAATATGACTAGCTCAGTGATAGAGTACGTTATTATTATTGTAAACACTTTAACGTGAGTATATAGCGAGTCGGACAGCTAAGCGAGTCGGACACCCTAACAAGCTGTTAAGCCTACCAACCTTTAAACCACAATAGATTAACCACCTAACCTTAAATTGCTCCTAAAAGAAGATAGGGTTAAGCTTGCACTCTAAGCAACAAAGAATCCCCAAAATCTCAGCGTGCGACGCGCTGCTGACGTCTACAAAGTGCTAAAATCAACTCTCCAAGACCAACGCGCCAGGAAGCAGTCAACACGCGATACCCACCCTAAATCATCAGCTCTGACTAAGACAGAAGAGCAGACGCTTGCGCAGTATATTAGGAAGCTTGACAAGCAAGGGCATGCCCCAACGCTCTATTGGGTTGAAGCTATGGCTAACCAACTGCGCGCTGCACGTGACGCAGGACCTGTTGGTCCGCGATAGGCTTCAAACTTTGTTAAACGCAAACCTAGACTCTAATCGCGTATAAGTCAACAGAGGGATTGCTAGAGAGTCCTTTGCAGCGACTAAGGGGTTATTAGACCCTAGTTCGACCTAGTATAGAACGTTAAGGCTAAGTACAGCATCCAGGACAAAGATACCTATAACTTTGACAAGACTAGCTTTACTATAGGCATTAGAAATTGCGTTAAAGTAGTCACTGCATTAGAGAGACGCACGGATCCTATTAGGGTCTAGCAGGGAGACTGTGAGTGGGTGACGTTGATTGCTGCAATCAACGCGATAGGCTGGGCAATTGCGCCCTACCTTATCTTTAAAGCAAAGAACCACAACGCGTCTTAGTACCCTAATTTAAAGCCCTAATGGCGCATTAGGGTTAGTAACAACAGCTGGACTACGAACAACATTGGTGTAGCCTAGCTAAGGCACTTTGTTAAGCAGATTCAGGGCTGGAGGGTGGGTAGCCACGTGCTGCTGATAATTGACGGCCATGAGAGCCACAAGTCGCTTGCCTTCCAGAATCTCTGCGAGGAGAATAAGATAATTACCCTGTGTATGCCTCCGCACTCATCTCACATCCTACAGCCACTTAATGTGGGTTGTTTTGCCCCCTTAAAGCGGGCGTACAGCAAAGAGATTAGAGTCTTGGCACTAGACTATATTAGCTAGATTAACAAGAAAGCCTTTCTCACAACCTTTGCAAAGGTGTTTAACAAGGCGTTTTTAAAGGTAAATATCCTGTTAAGCTTTAGAGCAACTAGCTTAGTGCCTAGTAACCTATTAGTAGTACTATTAAAGCTTGATGTTAAGGTTCGCACGCCAACGCCGCCTCTCTTAGGGGAGCCCTAATAGAACCCTAAGACACCCACTAACGCTAGTAAGATAGAGGCTTAATTAACGCTGCTTCGCAATTGTATTTAAAAGCACTAAGGATTGTCACTAACTCTAATGGTTAAGATTGTTAATTAGCTGCAGAGAGGCACGGCAATGCTGCTGCATGGGCAGACGTTATTGGCAGCCTGAGTGCTGCAGCTTGAAGCGTCAAATAAAGCAGCCTCTGAGCGCAAATCACGGAAAAGGAAGCGTATTTAGAAGGGAAGAGATCTGTTAAAGGAAGAGGCAGAGGACTTAATAGCCTAACGCGATGTTGAGGCGCAGGTTGAAGGGGAGAGTTGTGAGGGTAGAGTTCGAACAGGTGCAGGCAAGAGGGGTAAAGGGCACTGTAGGCGCTGTAGAGAGACTGGGCACAATTTGCGCACGTGTAAGAAAGACATAACGTACCCCACGGGCGAGTCGGACACACGGGCGAGTCGGACACTTTTGCCAAGACCCTACTAAACCTCACCCTATTATAGCCTAAAACACCACACTCTGGCGCTGCAAGGTGCAGTACAGCTTAGAATATTATTTAGAGACTACTTCTGTATTATTCTTGCATATTTGCGCGTTGTGCCTAGTCTAATTACACTGTCTACAGCGTTATTAGGAAGGCTTACCTACTTTAGCGCGCACCTACTTCTTTAACTTCTTTCTATCACTACGTGCCCTAAACTCCTTTAGAGCTACTATCTACTGCCCTTCCTTAACTGTAAGGGTCCCTTCCTTCTAGATTTGCTTTCTTTTGCGCGATTTACGTTCTGTGGCAGCTGCTAGAGCTGCGTGAAGCTCAGCGTTCTCCTGTTGCGCTAAAACTAGCTTGTGCAATAGAATCGCTCCCCCCTTTGCGTAGTGCTTAAGCGCGCTCAGCACAGAATTAGGTAAGCTACCCTGCTGCTTCTTATACTTCTCTTAAATTAGAGTTAATTAAAACTAAAGTTCTAGGGTATTGCTAGGGGTTTACAACTAC
>NW_022984816.1:69575-71872 GCF_010094145.1 Didymella exigua CBS 183.55
CGCACCTGTTGCAGCCACTTGACGTCGCCTGCTTCTCGCCACTAAAGCGCCTGTATGGCGACGAGGTTTCGGCCTTGGCACGCAGTCGCATCCACTATATTAACAAGGAAACCTTCCTGCTAGCCTTTAAATCAGTGTTTAGTAAGGCGTTCACTGGAGAGAACGTTCGCGCAGGCTTTAGAGGTGCTGGGCTAGTCCCACACAACCTAGAGGTGGTGTTATCAAAGCTTGATGTGCGCCTGCGCACGCCAACGCCACCAAAACCCAGCAACGTCGCCTGGGAGCTAAAGACACCACACACTGCTTACAAAGTAGAGGAGCAGTCAACTCTAATTCAAAAGCAGATTCAAATCTATTAAGGGTCTCTAGCAAGTTTATTAGATGAGCAGGTTAAACAGTTAGCAAAGGGCGCTCAGCAGATAGCTTATAATATAGTGTTAATGCAGGAGGAAATGGGCTGCCTTTAAGACGCTGTAGAAGCGTCTACAAAGCGCAAGACCTGTAAGCAACAATATATACGCGCAGAGGAGACCCTTATAGTTAGCGAAGTAGCTAACTTAATTACTAAAAAGGAGGGTAGGGGTTGTGGTAAGGGTGAGACGCCTGCAAAGAGGGTGCGCGTTAGACAACGCTGTGGGCGTTGTGGTGAGATTAGACACAATTCCTGCACTTGCAAGGTATAAATAGAGGACGCAGATAATAGTAAAGCTTCTAAATAATACTATCTAGGCCTGCAAACAATTATTTATTCGTGTTGTGTTGTGATATAGCGCTGCGCAGGCGTTCTGTTGTTGAAAGTGCGGCGCTCGGTTGGGTGCGGCGCTCGCTTGTGAAACACGTTAGTAGGAACTTAAGCTTTATAATATAGTTAATCTAGTTATATATAAGGTCTTTAGCTTAGCGCCTATACGCCTTCTTTAGAGGGGCAAAATAGCCTATATTAAGTAGCTACAGGAGATGTAATAAGTATAGAGGTATATATAAAGTAATAATCTTGTTATCCTTATAGTATTCCTAGAAATCTAGTAAGTTATAGCTCTTATAACTATTAATAACTAGTAGATAGTAGCTACTAATAGTACGCTCCTTTATATATGTGTTAAAGTGCTTTAACTAGTTAAGACTAAGTTTATTAGTAGTCTAGCTATTCTTAGAGACCCTAATAACCTAATTATAGGGTAGATTATCCTCTTTATACTAGTTTAAGAGGTAGTTATAGCCCTAGAAGATAATAAAGGGTAGAATAGCCTACCCTTTAGCATTAATGGCCTTAATAACTATTATCTACTCCTAATTGCCTAGCTAGACCTACTTTAGCTGTCCCTGTCTCTCTAAAGCTATAACAACTGCTCTAGTAGATATCTAGCCTATTATAAAGCCTGTCTTATTAAAGTTGTACGTGTTGTTATCCTAGATGCTATACTTAGCTTTAATATTAGCTACTAGGCTAAACTAGCCCTAGATTATCTTAGGATCCTTGCAGAGGGCTCTCTTGTAGTCATACTTGCGATTAAACTTCACTTTAAGCTCTAGTTAGCGCTTAACAAACGTACTAGGCTAGTTTAGGCCAACATGGCCTAGACTGCGCTCAGCGCGCAAAGAATTGGCCATATCAGCCACAGCTGCTAGCTGAGGGGAAAATCCTTGCGCGTCTAGCTCAAGTATATGATTAACAATCACCTGCTCCTTAGTATTGGTTAGGCTCTGTGATTTGGGCATAGAATTAACTCGTGAAGGTCGTCCAGCGCGTTGGTTGCTTAGTGTCTGTAGGGGAGCTCTATAGATAGCTGCAGCGCGCTGTAGAGAGAGAGTCGCGTCTTGTTTAAGAGCTTGAAGCGTAAGCTGTATCTAAGCTTCTTTTAACGCGTCTAACTAGCGTTTGTGGAGAGGCATTGGTGTAGTAAGGGTGTTTTGGTAGGGTCTTGGCAAAAGTGTCCGACTCGCCCGTGTGTCCGACTCGACCGTGGGGTACGTTAGACTACTCTATATTAATAGTATCAGCGTTGCATGTGCGCGAGTTGTGCCCAGTCTCTTTACACCTAGTGCAGCGCCTTTGAGCGCGCTGGCTGAGGCCTGATCGCGCTCCTCCTTGACGCTCTTCATGAGCAATCTGCTGGTCAGCCTCATTTTGAGCCAGTATATCCTCTCCAGCTCCCTTTGTAAGTACTCCATGCTTCTGTATACGCCTTTTAGAGCGCCACCTACGCGCTGAGGCTGCGCTATTAGCCTTCTCAAGACTAGAGATCCGATCGCGCATTAGCTCAGCAGAGAGCATCATCACCTCAGCGCCCTTCTTT
>NW_022984816.1:73822-77979 GCF_010094145.1 Didymella exigua CBS 183.55
ATGTATTATTGATAAGGTTTTGGGGGGTACCCACGAAGGACGTTGGAGTATACCCATTCCGCCAGCCTATATGTGTGCTTAGGCTTAAGACTATACTAAGTAATTTTCTACTGCAGAAGCTTAAAGTATAACTTATTCTTGTGCTCTAATTAAGTGTTATAGTGATTAGAGTCTAACGTAAACCCCCAGCACCTAGGCCAACCCAGCACCTGGGCCATTTCTTGCCAAGACTACAACTATTAATATTAACACGTAATGCCTTGCTAACAAGATGTGTAATTATCTAAATAAGAGGGTAGAATTAATCTTACCCTTTCTACTTTCTAATTATATAAATTTAAAAGCCTCTAAAGTGCTACTTAGGCATTTAATATACTGTGTACAACCTTAAGTGCTAGGTATAGAGGCAGACTCTATATTAATAATAGACATAACACACAATATAAGCTTACACGCACTAAAGAGCAAATAATTATATAATATATTCTTAACCTTAATTCGCAAGGATTTGCGCCCTAGCTGTGCAAGGTGGCAGATATAGCCAACAAACTGTTGGGTGTACGCGGTGGGCAGCCTATTAGCAAGCACTAGGCTGAGCGCTTTGTGACGCGTTTAGCTATACTTAAGATAGCCTTTAATCAAGCTAAAGATAGGCAGAGGATGCTGCAGGAGGATCTAGAGACAATTAGCGCGTGGTTTAAGCTAGTAGAGGACATAAAAGCTAAATATAGCATACACAACTACAATATACACAACTTTAATAAGACTAGCTTCTAGATAGGTATTATTAGCTTAATAAAGGTTGTTACAGGCGTAGAGAGACGTAATTAACCTCAGCTTGTTTAGCCAGGTGATTGCGAGTAGGTAACAGTTATCTAGAGCGTCTGCGCTGCTAGATCTTGTACCCTGCCTTTTATTATCTACAAAGGACGCGTTCACATCTCTGCCTAGTACGAGGAGGCAGATATACCACGCAATTGGAAGCTCTCTGTCTCTGAGAGCAGCTGGACGAACAACGCGCTCGGCCTTGAGTGGCTGAAGCACTTTGACGCGCATACAAAGGCGAGCTAGGTGGGGGCGTACAGGCTGCTCATTTTAGACAGCCATAAGAGCTACCTTAACTAGGATTTTAAGGACTACTGCCTTAAAAACATAATCCTTACCCTCTATATACTACCTTACTTATTACACATCCTCTAGCTGCTTAATATAGTCTACTTCTTACTATTAAAGCACAAGTACTCTTAGCATGTACAAGACTTAGTATATAAGCACGTCTTCTATATTAACAAAGAAGGCTTCCTCCCTACCTTTAAGGACGTGTTTTTTAATATATTTATAGTAGAGAACTATTACAAGGCCTTTAAGGCAGCAGGGCTAGTCCCTCTTAACGCGCAGGTTGTGTTAGATTGCCTTAAAGTGCGCCTGCGTACCCTGCTAGAACCCCTCCTCCTAGAGACACTGTAGTAGTTAAAGACTCTAAGCAATACCTACAAGTTTAGATCTTAGTTAAAGCTTGTACGCAAGTCTTTTACTTAGTTACCTATTACTATATAAGCAGGCTTCTCTTAGCTTGTTAGAGGTAGTAAGCTTTTGCTGCATTAGAACGCGCTTTAAGCAGCCTAGATTACTAAGCTTAAAGAGTAATTAGTAGTAATAACTAAGCAGAAATTGCGTAAAAGGAAGCAGATCTAGCAAGGTGGTACTATAGAGTATGGTGAGGCAGCAGCTTAGGTGGCTGCAGAGGCCTCTGTAGCCGCTAAGCAGTTAAAGAAGGCTTGTAGTAGTAGTAATTAAGAACAAGCTTAACTAGCTCTACAGTGCTGTAGAAACTATGGAGGGACTAGACACAACGCGCAAACGTGCAAAAAAGATATAGAGGCATATTCTAAATTAGATACAAGCACAGTATACGCAGGCTCTATGTTAAATAGTGATGAAATTGAAGAGTTGTAACGTGAGTTGGTACTGCCAAGCTTTTTTGGCCCGGGTGCTGGGTTGGCCCGGGTGCTGGGGGTTTACGTTATACCTGTTGCCTATTAAGATGTGAGCTAATTGCAGTGACAGTAGAGGAAGCAAGTAACCCAGCTTTCAGAGCAAGGATTTGAGGCAACTGCAGATGCGAAATTCTGTACTATACGACTTGTAGGTTGCAAGTGACGCCTAGTCAGCTTCTCTATATACTTAACTAGGTCCTCTTCTAGTTGGTGGTTGAGTTTTTAGTTGTTGCGTGTCTTGGTAGTGGGGGACCTGCACGCCTTAGTGCGCGCGCGACAACGTTGTACGCAATACACTGTGTTTTTCTGCAATCTTTGTATAGACAACTTCTTCTTCTAGTTGCATTGCAACTATCTCTGCAAGGGCATTGCTTAATCGTGGCATGGTGTTAAGTTATTACGCGTTGAAATCTAGTGTAGATGTTACGCGCCGGGCGTTCGGTGACTCCGGGTGTTCGGTGCACGGACACGGTACCGTGTCCGTGCGCGTGATGCGCGGATTCGCGTGATGCGCCGAACCACCAAAACAGCTCTATTATCTCAGCTCTACAACAACGCAACGCAATGGGATTAGAAGAAGCGCTTGCAGAGTGTGATACTTTTGTATCTGAAGATGCTATTCCATAGTCTAAAATAGCAGAAAAGCATGGTATTGTGCGGTCAACATTGACGCGCACGTGGAGGGGTGAGACGCGTCCGCACAAAGAGAAGGTTCTTGCACAACAAAAGCTCACCCTATAACAAGAGGAGGAGCTTGTACGATATATAGAAGAGCTTACTGCTCGTCATATACCTCCTACAAGAGAGATGATTGCCAATTTCGCGTCAGCAGTCGCCCAGGAGCCAGTGAGCGAGAGCTGGGTTACCCGCTTCATCAACAAGTACTCTATCCATCTTATCTCTCAATACTCAACAGGTATGGACGCCAATCGCCACAACGCTGATTCCTATACCAAATATAAGCTATACTTCAACCTACTACAACGCAAGATTGCCGAATACAAGATTAACACTAAGCACACATACAATATAGATGAGAAGGGCTTCATGATTAGGGTCACCTTAAGAACAAAACACGTGTTTAGCAGGCGTATGTGGGAGAAAAAGGAGGTCAAAGCATCACTTCAAGATGGCAATTGTGCCTGGTTGACGCTCATAGCGTGTGTGTGCGGCGATGGATCAGCTCTGCCCCCAGGCCTCATCTACAAGTCTGCCAACAACACCATCCAATCAAGCTGGGTAGATGAAATCAAGCCAGGGGAACACTCTGTGCTTGTTTCTTTGTCGCCTTCAGGCTGGACTAATAACAAGATAGGCCTAGCTTAGCTTAAACAGGTGTTTAATTGCTTTACCAAGGCCAAAGCTTGAAGAAAGTACCGCCTATTAATTGTTGACGGCCATAGATCTCATGTGACAATAGACTCTATCAAATACTGCGATTAGAACAGGATACTCCTAGCTATCCTTCCTCCTCATTCAACTCACACGCTGCAGCTGCTTAACAAAGTAATGTTTAAGCCTCTGTCAACGGCGTACTCAAAGGAGCTTACAACACACCTTCACAGTGGCCAGGGCCTATCAGTGATCAAGAAGAGCGACTTCTTCCACCTGTTCTGGAAGGCCTGGACGAACACGTTTACTCCAGAGCTGATACTCAGGTCCTTCAAGGCAACGGATATATCACCCCTTCAGCCTAACGTCATCCTCCAACGCTTTGCCAAGAGTACCCCTGAGGCCTCTGACAGCAGCACAAGCTCTTCTTCAGTCTATTCTGGCAAGGACTGGCTCAAAATAGAGACTCTGTTGCGGAAGGTAGTCAAGGAAGAGAAGGAAGAGACTAGTCCAGAGCTGAGGAAGATCAGCCGCTCGCTCCACCATATATCAATTCAAAATCAGCTCCTCCACCACAAGAATCAGGGTCTTAAAGAGGCGCTTAAGACTCAGAAGAAGCACAAGAATAAGAGCAAAGTTCTTCAGTTCCAGCCTCGCAAGGACTATCACGGTGGGGCTGAGTTCTACTCTCCCAGCAGAGTAGAGAGAGCACGCTCTGACGAGAGGGCAAAACAACAGAATCAGAGAGCAGAAGAACATAGAAAAGCAGAGAAGAAGAAGGTCAGGCAAGCTAATAAGCTGTACAATGAGAGGATTGCTCAGGAGAGG
>NW_022984816.1:78084-129661 GCF_010094145.1 Didymella exigua CBS 183.55
CAGCAGCTCCTGCAGCAAAAATATCAAAGAAGCGTCGCACTGTGGGTGCTGCGCGTGGGGTTGATGCTGCTGAGCCTCCTGCAGCACCTCGCACCCACACCACGCGCAGCGGCCGAACAGCAACTCTATATAATTAATTTGTATGAGAGAATATTGTCGCAAAGGTCTATGGAGCAATCCACCACAAAATCTCGTGATAATGGCTATTGTATGCGGCTCTATAGCTTCATTTTTGCAGGTGCTCATTAAGGTGGTTCGGCGCATCACGCGAATCCGCGCATCACGCGCACGGACACGGTAGTGTTCCACGTTGCTCCGTCCAGCGACCTCGGGTGGCGCCGCATGTCAAAGCGCCACGCTCACCATTCTTCTATCATCAACGAATCGCACGAAAGTAAATGCTAGCACATAGCCGCTAAAGCGCCTTGGTTTTTTGGCTGGACTGTTCAATTACATGCGGGCCCAACGTCGCCATCGCTCCGCGGTTGCTTGTCGGAATTGCAGGAGGCGCAAGGTGCGGTGCAGCGTCACTGTCACAGGCATACCCTGTTCAAATTGTACCCAAGATCGAACAGCCTGCACGATCCAAGAGGTCAGCCATGAGTTGTAAGATCGATATCATATTCCAAGGGCCTTTCACTCCGTACTGATCACCGGCGCCGCCACTGCGCAGGCTAAGAAGTCCGATTCCGGTATCTCAAAGACAAGTCCATTCCTCAGAGCTGATAGGGGCCACTGTTGATAAATCCAGCTATGCACCTGTCAGAAATGACTCACAAGCGTTGTATCCGGATCGGCATGATCCTCCAGTACGCAACTCTCACTCATCTCTACCTGGAGATGGTGACCCGGGCAATGCTCAGCTTGGCAAAACTCCTGTGCGACTAGATCCGGAGCGTCAGAGAAATCTGGAAGAGGAGCAAAGTGGAGCTGAAATTTCATTTGCAGCACGTGGACAGGGTGACTCAAACTCCGGTACCCCTTTCTACACTGGTGAGCACCCGCAAAGCTGGGCGTATGAGTTTCTAGCTGATCAATTGGGACAGGGGAGCAGCCAAGTATGACTTCTTTGATCGATGTCGAAGAGCATTTTCCGCGGCATGTCATGCTAAGACACTATCCTCCAAGTGCCCTCTCACAAGCTGATCTCCAATATCTCAAGCACAAAGGCGCACTTAGCCCGCTGCTCATGTTCTCGCACCAGGAGCTTCTCCGAGCTTACTTCCAGCATGTGCATCCTATGTTGCCAGTATTGCATCTCTCAAAACTAGAAGAGATGAAGTCACCTGACGCAATACCTCTGCATGGTATGTTGCTGTACTGGAGCATGGCCGTAGTAGCCGTCAATGTAGGCTCCCTTTCTTCTGCGGAAGCTTTAGACTAATCGCTGCGCTGTAGTTTGTACCCAGCGACGTATGGAAAGCCGAAAAATACTCGTCCAGAAAACATATGAAAGACACAATGTATAATCGTGCGAAGGTATGAGACATTCATTGAGATATAGTTGCAGAGCTACCACTGATCAAACACACAGTGCCTGTACGACAATACTAACGAGACAAACAAAGAGGTACTTCTTCAATCTGCACTTCTCTTATCTTTCTGGCATTCGGAGAAGGACAGTCATTCTCAACCCTGGTATTGGAGCGGTAAGTGCGCCTGTAGTGGATTCTGAACTCTGCTCATATGCAATTTCAAGGTGTCGCTATCAATTGGTGCCAGATCATAGGTCTCCATCGGGACCCAGATGCCGCGAGGGTCAATCCACTGGTTTCGCCACAGCGCCGTCATCTGTGGCGAAGGTTATGGGCCTGCTGTATGTTCCGCGATCGATGGCTCAGCTTGACTCTCGGGCGTCCACTCCGGATCCGCCTCAGCGACTGCGACATGCCCCTCCCCGTTTCACATGACGTGCTGGTTGACTTGGAGGCGCTGCCAAGCGACTTGCATGCCTACCTGCCTGGTGATCTTGTGGTGATGGTCGAGCATTGGATCTTGCTGATCCAATTGTGCAAGATCCTCGGTGAAATCCTATTACTATGCTATCAACAGCTGGGGAACCGTCCGCTTCTATCACAGTTCGAAGCCCTTGAAACCGACCTGAACTCGTTCTCCATTCCTGAACTTAAAGGCACCGATCAAGGTTCACTCGCCTCATTCAGCTACTATCATTCACAGCTTCATTTGCAGTCAGTTTCATCAATGAGTCGATACTGTCGGCATCCGCTAACACAATACTAGGGCAACATCGATAACCTTCTACCGATCATTCGTGTCCGTTGTACCCGAAGGCCTAGCTACGGAAACTGCAAAGTCATGGACATGTCGAGTGCGGAGCCGTATGGAGAGCGCCGCAACACAAACGAACAGCATCATTGATCATATCGCGCGCGAGGGACTCGTGATTTTTGCAACTCCAATGACGTAAGTCTGTGCATGCGTCTTTCATAGCCTTGTCAAAGCCGGACTGGTTCGACTATTTTGACGAGAGGCTCACTAACTTATCACAGACCTATACTGCTGGTACCAGCTATGCACGTCCATGTACTGGGCTGTAAATCTGAAAATCACTTGACTCGTCGACTGGCGTTTAACAAACTCGAGATGTGCATGACATTTATGCGAGAGCTTCAGAGGACCTATACATCAGCATCGATATTTTGCGGCGTCTTTGGTGAGGCAATCCGCCAGCTTGTGCCGGGACCACTGAATGAGTCGATCTGGGGCGTTGCGCAGTCGGAATACCCTTCCACAATAGGCACATTAGCGCCAGATAGTGCTGAAAGCGTTGCAAAGGATGACCTTGCTTTGCAGCCAGTCGTATCGGATGATATTCTTGAGTCTCTCTTGGACGAGAATTCCACCTATAACTTTTGGGAGTCGATGAATATGCCGGATCAGTATTTTTGAGCCTTTGCGAGACAGCAGTTCTGATTGTATTGATATCATTAAATACAATATGGATTGTGAGACACTAAATTCTGGTCTCGAGGCAAGTCTAGGCACCCAATCTCGAACAGGGGCTGAAATCGTACCCCCGCGCTGCTGCGCATCTGATGATGATGCCGAGGCGCAGCGTCCCCAATAAGCCGGTAGCCATGACCAAATTTTTAAGCAGCTAACTTTGCTTCTTGTAAAATAACTAAATGTGCAGATATCACAAAAAATATACCGTGCGCTTCTCAGACCAAACGGCGCGAAATGACTCCTCGACAACTCTTCTCACAAACCCAAACCTTGAGTCGAAGTTTTCCGGATCTAAAAAGAAAGTTGTCTGTCGATATAATTTTAGTTTCATGCTCCCCCCGGCGTTTGGAGGCTAGATACTCGCAGTATTCTTGATAGTTATCCAAAGGTTGTGAGAGCGCACCGCACACACAACTGGAGGTCCAAGCCACGCAACTCAGCGAGCCAAGCGACCGATCTTGCGCCAACTTTTGATTCCTTCGAAACAACTACTAAAAGACTAGTGTCACCCGAATTTTTCCTACATGCCGTTTCTAAGCGGCGTCCTTGTACTACTCTATGCTGCCAGCGCTGTGGAAACCATCACCTATCCTTACCTTGTACGGAGGAGTACCACAAACTATGTCCGATAGGCTCACACCGAACTGCAACTGGAGCCTTTGTCAAGCTCTTTACCGCAACTGTTACGACCATTGGAGTACACGAGCAAAGAATTATTAAGCATTTAGTACTTTTCTAGCTTAAAAAAGCCTAAAAGTTGTAACTTACCTCACGGGCGGGTGACCGGATTTTGCCCAGACCACACTAAACTTCAACTTCTCTTGCATATTATAGCAAGTTACTGCAAGTTACTGTAACTTACAGTATACAGCACTAATCTACAGTATCTTGCACATCTTTTATACACATTCACGCGTTATACCCTGCCTTACTACACCTACTATAGTGCTGTAAAGACTAAGTGCTAAGTTTAATACGCCTCTTCTTACTTACCTTCTTCCTACTACTACAGGCTTTAAACTCCTTTAGGGTAGTTAAGCGCACTCCTTTAATAACAGTAAGAGTCCCCTCCCTCTAGATCTGCTTCCTCTTGTGTAATTTATGGCGTGTAGCGACCTCATTAGCAGCTTAAAGCTCTGCGACCTAGTTACGCACTAAAACTAGTGTCGCAGCAGATATCATGCCTATTTACCAGCCAATTCAGGGGTGCAAATGTATGTACATTTTGCCTCTATTTTGGCTGCAACAACTACATCAGGAAAAGTTTTTCTGTTGTCGAAATCAGGAAATCGTTGCATTGTACTATAGGCAACAGTAGGACTTGTAGGCCTACAATAGTTATTTAATGTGCATTTAATGTCTAGCTAATTTTAAGCTAATAGCTCTAATAGTCCTAACAGCTATAATAGCTATAATAACTCCTAATCCTACTAAAATAGTAGCTCTACTTAATAAACTATACTTTTATTATATTAATATACTACTAAGACTCCTCTTTAAAATAAGCTATTAAATAATATTATAGGCCTATTAATAGAATAGTTATTAAGTGTAGAAGGTTTTAAGCTTAATATTCCTTACTAAGACACTAAGTTAAGATTCTTTGCTAGGGCTCTAGTAGCCTAAATATTAGAAAATATAAGAATATTATTTAAGAATAGTAGGTAAACTAAGAATTCTACGCCTAGGCCTGCCTATTCTGCAGTGTATGCTTGTTAGCAAGTGCTTTGTTGTGTGCTGTTGCAGCTGCTACGTCGTGTGCTGTTGCAGCTGCAGCTGATACATTGTGTGCTGGCGCAGCTGCAGCTGCCATGGTGTGCTGTCGCAACTTCAAAACACAAACCTTTAATAAACAAACCTTTAACACTCTATAACTTGCGTTGTAGTAGGCCTTTAATAATAATTTTTTGCTTATTTTAAAGCTACAATTTCGCTCTATCTATACATAAAATTTTGTAATTTTTAAATATTTAATACTAGTGCTAGCAGAACTAAGGGTAGCTATGTAATAATATTGTAATATTATTTTAAGTTTATTAAATATAGGCACTTAGTGTTTTAGCTGTTAGTAATATTAGCGCGAAATTAGGGCTGTTAGGCGCAAATTAGGGCTGTTAGGGCTGTTAAACAGCTATTACACAACTATGCCACAACTGTTAGCAACAGCCAGTCTAGGCTAGATTTTGAAAAACTTTTCCTGATGTAGTAAATGCGCTATTATCTCTGCGCCCTTAGTAAGCTAATTAAGAGTACTAACTATTAAAGTTAGAGGGCTATTACACTATTATTAAATCCTCTCTTAAATAAGCTTTAATTTTAACCTAAATTCTAGGGTGTTCTATAGGGTTTAAGAGTGCTATATACTCTTATCTATAGTAGGTAGTAGTAGAGTACACAGGCACACTTTAAGCTTTAATATTCTAGCCTCTAGTTAAAGGGGACTAAGCCAGCACCTCTAAATCCTCCCTAGATATTGCTCCTAGTAATAGAGGCATTAAAAGCTCCTTTAAAGCAAAGTAAAAACTTAAGTTTTATAATGTAAGTAATCTTGTTACACATTAGCAGCTTAGCTTAGTAACTATAGGCCTTCTTTATTAGCGTAAAACAACCTATGTTAAGTAGCTACAACAGGTGTGATAAGTGCAGAGGTATACACAAGGTAATAATCTTGTGTTCTTTATAGTACTAGTAGAACTTAACTAAATTATAGCTCTTATAGGTGTCTAGAATAAGTTACTAATAGCTGCTAATAGTGCGCTTCTTTGTGTGCTTATTAAAGTGCTTTAGCTACTTAATACTAAGCCTATTATTAGTCTAGCTATTCTTAGAGATAGTAATAACCTAGTTATAAGGTAAAGACAGCTCCTTATACTAGGTAGAGAGGTAGTGCTTGCCTTAGAAGATAACAAAGGGTAGGATACTCTATCCTAACGCGTTAATACCCTAGATAATGCTAGTCTACTCTTAGTTACCCTACTATACTATCTTTAGTCTTCTATAACACTCTAAGCCTGTAATAACAGCTCCTATTAATATAATACCTATTATAAACCTAGACCTATTAGAATTATAGGTGTCTTTATCTAGGATACTATTGTCAGATAAGAGCGAGCGGCGAGAGGTCGGATCTGCGCAATCGAGCAGGGACCTGTCGTGCAGCCAATCAGCAGTTGCCAGGTCGATTAAGCGAGACCTGGCAACTCCTGATTGGCCCGCACACCGGCGGCCGCGAACAGCGCTAATTTCCCCCCACTTCAATCCTGTAGCAACCAGCACGACGCCACAGCAGAAACACCATCGCCACAATTATCAATATATTATCATACCACCTAAGATCTTGTTAAGCACATACTCTGGCTCACAGTACAAGAATCTGACAATTAAGAGTCTCACTGCCGCAACTAAACTACTGCAGTCTCACTGCTGCAACTAAACTGCCGCAACTGAACTGCCGCAATTAAAATGGCGCAACTAGCGTACCGCGACCCAACAACAGTCCTCAGGGACCAAGCTGACTGGACTAGCTGGCTCGCGTAGCTACAGGCGAGATGCCTGTTATGCAACATCTAGGACAAGATTAACCTAAAGACAACTACACCACTACTATTAAAGCTACTCTTGCTAAGGGCTCTAACTATTACTAACTACGCGCTAGCTGCAAACACTAACATACTATTAAGGCTAACTAAGCTATTAACAACAGGCTAGAAGGCATTTAAGGAAGACCTTAAGTATTATAAAGTACTTCTTAAACAATATAAGAATAATTAATATAAATATAAGAAGGAGGAAGCAAGCCTTTAGCATATTATTGTGTTTATCTAGTTAACTATATTGCTACATCTACTACGCACATGCTGTCTTCCTAAGAAACTACTGTAACAGTAGATTATAGACCTATAACTTACTATTAGGGTTAACAAATAAATTAAATAAGAATAAGCCTAAGATAGATACCTCTTAGCACTTAAGCTAATAAGAAGCACGTTATAATAGGATACCTAGCTAGCTAAGTATAACTAGGCAGCTACAGAAGCAGAGATGTACAAAGTTACTAAATTATTATAATTAAATATAATAATAAAGGACTTCCTAACAGCTGTAAATAGGGTCGCACCTATGTAGGCTACAAGCTTTCAAGATAGCAGACACTTTAAATCTAGTATAAGTTAGAAGGAGATAATAAAACACTACTAAGAGTATATAATAATAAATTATCCCCTTAGATTAGGGCAGCACAAGGCCTTTGTAGCTAATAATATAGTGTTTCTTGCTAAAGGGGGTGCAGCCTCCTAGAGCTATAAAGGGGACACCTAACATGCTGTAAGCGTGCTATCTTACTAGGGCAGACCTTAATATTAATATATAGTAGGTAGGAAAACTACTACACTTAAGCGGCCTTTAGATTAAGAGCCTACTTCTACTAGGGGAGCAAAATGCCCTGCATGTAGACAACGCCACTCTTTACAGGATTACTACTATATTAATTAAGACAGAGCTCCTAAGTAGTAGAAACTAAATAAGATTATTTCTAAACTTATTAAGTTTAAGTGTAAGAAAGATGTTACCTTTTAAGGGCTACTTTGCGTATAAAGTAAGAGCTAATTAAGAACACTAGTAGTAAAGTACTTACATACCCCTACCCTAGAAATCCTAGACAATTAACTAGAAGGCTAAGAAATTACTAATATTAAAGTAGCACTTAGCGTAGTAAACTAACAGGACACTACTAACTATCTACTATAGAAGTTGTTTATACTTAACTTAGGTTCTACCTATTATATTACTAATAACCCTAACTGTGTCTATAGGTTCTAACAGCTATTGCCTAGAGACTTTATATAGGCTAGGAATTCTAAGGTGCTAGTTAGAGGATATAGATTAATTAATCTACTCCTAAGGAGTAGAGCTAGGACAACTAAGGTCACCCTTATAGATATAGCAATTTGCCTAGACCTGCTATACAACCTAGTGTCCTTCTGCCTACTATAAAACAGAGGCATATAGTAGGACACACAAGCAGACCTAACAACTCTCTAATAAGTAAATAGCTAAGTAATTAGAGTAGTATTAGAAATACTTAGCTAGTAGGTGCTTAAGTATAAACTGTCCCTACTAGCTACTAACTACACACACAAAATCACTACACGCACTAAGAGAGGACTACAGAAGGCCTCAGCAATATAGTAGCACAAGCGACTTAGTTACCCTAGTCCTGCTACAATTAAACACATCATCTAGCAGACTTAGGGGGTGCAGATCTAAGGCATTACTATAGTTAAATACAACACTTGTAGAATAGCTAAATTATAACAGCAAATTAGCCACACACTAAGAATTAATAATAATAGACCTAGAGAAAGACTTAGCGTTAACTTCTACTCCTATAAAGTATAAGGAGTTACTAAAGAAAAGAGCTAGATGCTTATTACTAACAGGTTCTTAGGCCTATAGTAGGACCTCTACTTTACAGATTATTATATAGCAAAGTTAATTATTAAGGAACTGTTAATATTTATCCTATTCTTAAAAAATTACTATAATATCTTAGTTAAGACTATTAAGGCAGATAATAAGATAGCTACAGTTAAACTAGGTGTATTAAAATGGCTAGCAACACAAGGAATTATTGTAGAGCCTTTAGCGCTAGACACACAAGCACAGAACAGTAACGCAGAACGCTTAGGGGGTGTGAACAAGGAGAAAGCTTGCGCAATGCGACTTGATGCCAACCTCTCCTAGGAACTGTGGCTAGAAATCACAAGGGCGGCAGTATACCTCTATAATTAAACGCTAAACTACGCAAACTATTAGAAAACACTATACAAAATATTCTTTACGCAAGTTGCCTTTAGTAATAGAATAGTAATATTACTGCAAAAACCTAACCTTGCGCACCTAAGAGCATACAGGTGCAAAGTATTTGCTATAACAGACAATATATATAGAGGCAAATTACATCTTTAATAACTAAACCTAAAGGCCTAGATTAGCTATCTAGTAGGCTACTAGTTATTAAACATCTATTAAATCTAGATACTATTACTTAGCAAGGTAATAAGTACTTAAGATATTATGTTTAACAAAGACATAGTATTTAATAGGAGAATTAAGGACCTTATAGAGAACCTTATATATAATATACTTAAAGAAATAGTAATATATATGCAATCTATTAAGCTACTAACACCTACCTAGCAACTAGAAACAGATTCCTTTTATAAGGATAAAGCCCTAGCAGAGCTATTACTATAAGACAAAGCAGACCTGCTAGGCTACTATCACGGACAGAAGATACAGGATAGCTATCCTACCCCTCTATTAACACCACCACCTGCAGCACTACTTGCAGGCATTATAGCCAGTAATTAAACAACTCTAACGCAACAAGCGTCCTTAACTACTATCCTATAGGCAGCATTATTCCTTGCAGGAACCTAAGCTAGACGTGTTAGAACATACAGAGGAGAAGTTATAGACAAGGCTAAGATAATAAGAACACTTACTAAAGGCTTAAAGCCCTATTAAAGTTAACTTCTACCTCTACCTACATTCTAAACTAAGCTTAAGGATCACCCTATAGGTAAACTCTTTTAAGAAGCTAAGCAAGAGCACCTTACAAGCTACTAAGAAATAAAATTATAGTTAGAAGTACTACTTTAGAAAATTAGACTAATAGGACAATAGATCCTTAACTGTATATAGGTATATACCTATAAGCTTAATAGATATTATTAACTACTAAAGTGTAAGGCGCAACTAGTAGTTAGAGGCAATTAACAACGCAATATTACATTACAAGACACCTACGCAGCCACACTTGCCAGCTAATCCTTTCAAACGATAATGGCTATAGCAGCTCACTATAACATGGAGCTTAAACAATACGACGTTACCAACGCGTTTGTTCATGCTACAATGGACAGAGAGGTCTACATAAGGATGCCACAAGGCTATTAGAAGCCTAGCACAATACTGCAAGTAAACAAGGCACTTTACAGCCTGCACATCTCTCCCCTCCTCTAGCAGAAGAACTTCACTACAACACTAAAAGCACTAGGTTTCTAGACTATGCCTTACAAACCCTACTGTCTAACTAAGGGCAGTATTATTATCTTCTTTTATATTAATAATATTATCCTTACGTACAATAAATTAAAAGAGTAAGAGGTAATACAGATAATTAGCTACGTACAGAGTAAGTACACCTGCATAGGGGGGCATAACCTATAGTAGTTCCTTAGCATAGAGATTATACAAGACTAAGTAAGCAAGAAAATCTACCTATCTTAGGCAGCGTACTTAGACAAAATTAGTTGCCTTGCTAAGAACACAACTATACAACATAACACTCTAATAGCAACAACTAAACTACAGCTAAGGAGTAGACTAGCAGCGCCAGCAGAAATTAACAAGTATTAACGCAAAATTGGATCACTGCTGTTCGCTGCAGTCACCACACAACCTGACATTGCGTTTGCCATATTAAGGCTTGCTAGGTTCCTCACCAATCCAGGCATCAGCCACCAAGATGCTGCAGACCAGGTCCTTCTATATCTACTTAACACTAAACAGCGATCACTGCAGCTTAGAGGAGGCATCAGCCTCTAGGTAACAAGTAACGCGTCCTTTGCTAACAACACTATAGACAGAAAGAGCTCCTAAGGCTACACAATTAAACTCTTTAGCAGCCTTATTGCATAGAAAGTAAATAAGTAGGACACAGTAATAACATTAACAACTAAGGCTAAGCTTCTTACTCTTACCTAGGTTACAAAAGAAGCACTTTTTATCTTAAGGCTCTTGCGCGAACTACACGTTAATATAGGCGCACACACTATTATAATATAATGCAACAACAAACAAATAATTTAACTAGTTACTAAGGAAGTGTTGCAACTATATACTAAACTTTAGCATGTAGATATCCACAACTACTAGCTCTAACAGGAGGTAGCTGCTAGAAAGATTATTATAGAACACGTCTAGTCTGCGAGCATAATAGCAGACAGACTTACAAAGGTACTCCTAGTAAACAAGTAGGAAGGTTTCCTCTAGCAACTTAGTCTAGTGAACAGGGAGTTAACAGAAGTGCTAAACAGTGTGCCTCTAGACAGGATTTAAGAATAAATTAAGGACCTTACACACGCATAAATAGTTAGCTTAAAGAGTTTCTAAGCTAAAGGGGGTGTGTTAGATAAGAGCAAGCGGCAAGAGGTTAGATCTGCGCAATTGAGCAGGGACCTGTCGTGCAGCCAATTAGCAGTTGCCAGGTCGATTAAGCGAGACCTGGCAACTCCTGATTGGCCCGCACACCGGCGGCCGCGAACAGCGCTAATTTCCCCCCACTTCAATCCTGTAGCAACCAGCACGACGCCACAGCAGAAACACTATCGCCACAATTATCAATATATCATCATACCACCTAAGATCTCGTTAAGCACATACTCTGGCTCACAGTACGAGAATCTGACAACTATACTTAGCTTTAGTATTCTCTACTAGGCAGAGTTAGCCCTAGATTACCTTAGGGTCCTTGCAGAGGGCTCTCTTGTAGTTGTACTTTTAATTAAACTTAACTATAAGCTCTAGGCAACACTTAATAAACGTGCTAGCCTAGTTCTTGCTAACAGGAGGCTAGTGGCGCTTAGTAAGTAGAGAGTTAGCTATATCCTCTATATTAGTAAGCTAGGGTGGGTATCCTTGCTTATCTAGCTTTGGAAAATAATGCACAATTACCTCCTCTTTAGTGCTTGTTAGCTTTATTAAGTTGACCTTACAATTGCGTCTTAAGAGCATTCTAGCATGTTATTGTCTTAGCATTCTTTCTAACACCTTGTTAATTGTTATAGTGTATAGAATAGTAAGAGTCACGTCTTATTTAAGAGCCTAAATAGCAAGCTGTATATCTAGTTCCTTTAAGGCACTTTAAGCCTTTTTGCGTTAGGACATCGCAGGTTGTATGAAGTTTAGTGTGGTCTTGGCAAAATCCGGTCACTCGCCCGGGCCGGCCACTCGCCCGTGAGGTACGTTAAGATAAAAATACCTATAACTTTAACAAGTAAAGCTTTATAATAGGCGTTATATTAACAGGAGCTGTTGTTACAGGCTCTAAGTGTTAAGGGAGACTAAAGGCAGTGCAGCAGGGCGACTAAGAGTAGACTAGTATTATCTAAGGCATCTGCGCAAAGGGCTAGTCTATCCTACCCTTTATTATCTTCTCTAGCAAGCACTACCTCTCTGCCTAGTATAAGGAGCCTAGTATACCTAACAACTAGGTTCTTAATGTCTCTAATAATAGCTAGACTAATAACAAGCTTAGAGTTAAGTAGTTAAAGCACTTTAATAAGCACATAAAGGCGCGCACTGTTAGCAGCTATTAGCTGCTTATTCTAGACAGCTATAACAGCCATAACTTAGTTAAATCCTACTAGTACTGTTAGGAACACAAGATTATTACCCTATATATGCCTCTGCACTTATTACACCTACTGCAGCTACTTAACGTGGGCTGTTTTTCTCTGTTAAAGAAGGCCTATAGCCACCAAGCCAAGTGGCTGATGCGCAGCAAGATCACGCGTATTACTAAACTTGAGATCTTGCTCTGCTTTAAAGCAGCTTTTAACGCCTTAATTATAGAGAGTAATATCTAGGGAGGATTTAGAGGTGCTAGCCTAGTCCTGCTTAACCTAGAAGCTGTAATATTAAATCTTAAAGTACAGCTGTGTACATTAACGCCACCTACTATAGACAACAGCACGTAGGAGTCTAAAATACTAAGCAATACCCTAGAATTTAGGTCTTAATTAAAGCTAATTTAAGAGAGGATTTTATAACACACTAATAGCTTGCTAATGTCTATAGTTAATATTCTTAATTAGCTTACTAAAGATATAGAGCTAATAGTGTATTAACTAGTTTTAGTGCGTAACTAGGTTGCTAACCTATATGCTACTAATAAGGCTACTACACGTTGTAAATTACATAAAAGGAAGTAATTACAGCAAGAGGGGACTCTAGTCTTTGCTAAGGGAGTGTGGCTAACTACTCTAAAGGAGTTTAAGGCCTGTAGTAATAGGAAGAAGGCAAAGAAGAGGTTGTGTGTTAATAGGAGCACTTAGTCTCTAAGGCGCTGTGGCACATATAACAAGATAGGGCACAACACGCAAACATGCAGTGAAGATACACAGAGTACTATAGACTAGCTTAGTATACTGTATAGTATAATATATTATAGTTGTATGCTGTAATGTTGCAAAGTAGGTGCAATATTGGTGTGGTGTTGGCAAAAGTGGCCAGCTCGCTTGGGTGGCCAGCTCGCTTGTATCTTACCAGGCATAACGTATTCCACAGGCGAGCGCCGCACCCCACCAAACTTGCGCACCTCTCTCATCTCAACGTACAATGGCTCAACGCAGCGCTACTCTATTAGCTTCAAATGAAGCAGACGTTCAGCTTGCTATCTCCTCTATCAGTTCCCATCAAATACAAAGCAATCGCAGGGCTGCTACTATCTTTAGCCTGTCTGAACGAACAATCTGCCGCTGACGCGCTGGTATACCTGCCTAACGCAATTGCCAGCCGACTCAAAGAAGCTCACTAAGCTAGAGGAGCAGGTGATTATCCGCTATATATTGGATCTAGACCGACGTAGATTTGCGCCTACGTACGCAGCTGTACGTGATATGGCTGATAAGCTGCTCACTGCGCGCGGCAGAGGACGCGTAGGAGTTAACTAGCTATCTACCTTTGTCAAGCGTACAGACAGTCTCACAACACGTTTTAATTAAGCGTACAATAGACAGAGAGCTCTATGCAAGGATCTAGCCCTAATTAGTTAGTAGTTTAAGCTTGTAGAGCAGACAAAGGCTAGGTACAGCATCTGCAATAATAACGTCTACAACTTTAATAAGGCAGGCTTTATAATAGGCAAGATTATAACTTAGCTTGTTGTAACAGGGTTAGAGAGGAGAGGTTAGCCAAAGGCTATTTAGCTAGGCAATTGTAAGTAGGTGACGTTAATTGCTGCGATTAACGCTGCTAGCTGGTCAGTACCACTTTTCCTTATCTTTGCTAGCTAGTATTATCTATCTACCTAGTACAAGGAAGTAGAGATCCTACACAACTAGGTAATTGTAGTTAGCAAAAATAGCTAGACAAATAATAAGCTAGGAGTAGAGTAGCTAAAGCACTTTAACACTTATATAAAGACTTATATTATTAGTGCGTGTTACCTGCTTGTCCTTAATAGCTATAAGAGCCACTACTCTCTCAAGTTTTAAGAGCTCTGTAAGGAGAATAATATCTACACACTCTATATACTACCTTAATTATCTTATCTACTTCAGCCTCCTAATATTAGCTGCTTCTTGCTATTAAAGCGCGCGTACAGCTGTAAGGTTGAGAGCCTAATCTACTACTACATTAACCACATCACTAAGCTTAAGTTTCTGCTAGCGTTTAAGGCAGCCTTTACACAATTGTTTATGCTAGATAATATCTGCTTAGCGTTTAGAGGCGCAGGCCTTGTTCCTCTTTAGGCAGACGTTGTTCTATCAAACCTTGATGTGCAGCTGCGTACGCCTACTCTAGTTGCTCTGCCAGAGGCTCTCTAGGAGGCTTGTACACTAAGCAATGTACGCAAGCTTAAGGCTTAATTAATGTTAATACGTGATTACGTGCATTAGCACAAGAGCTTATTACCTGCCTTAATTATTAAAGCAATTAACTAGCTTAAGAAGGGCGCTGAGGTGATAATGCTCTCAGCTAAGCTAATGCGTGATTAGATTACTAGCCTTAAGAGAGCCAATAAGGCAGCGTTAGCACGCAAACAGCGTAAGAAAAAGCGTATACAGCAGAGTAGGGTCTTAACAAAGGGAGCTGGAGAGGATCTACTTGCTTAACATGAGGCTGACTAGCAGATTGCTCGTGAGCAGCGTCAAGGAGGAGATCAATCAGGCCTTAGCCGCCAGGCTCTAGCGCGCTGCAGGAGGTGCAGAGAGACTGGCCATAACTCACGTACGTGCAAAGTAGATACTTAAGATACTGCTTTATCTAACGTACCTCACGGGCGAGTGGCCGGCCCGGGCGAGTGACCGGATTTTGCCAAGACCACACCAAACTTTATACAACCTGCGATGTCTTAATATAAAAAGGCTTAAAGCGTCTTAAAGGAACTAGATATACAGCTTGCAATCTAGGCTCTTAAACAAGACATAACTCTTACTATTCTTCGCGCTATAACAATCTACAAGGTGTTAGAAAGAACACTAAGATAATAATATGCTAGAACACTCTTAAGATATAATTATAAGGTTAACTTAATAAAGCTAACAAGCACTAAAGAGGAGGTAATTCTGCAGCATGTTCTAAAGCTAGACAAGCAAGGATACCCACCCTGGCTTACTAATGTAGAGGATATAGCTAACTCTCTACTCACTAAGCGCCACTAGCCTCCTGTTAGCAAGAACTAGGCTAGCACGTTTGTTAAGCGTTGCCTACATCGGGAAAAGTTTTTCCGTTGTCGAAATCGGGAAATCGTGGCATTGTACTGTGGGCAACAGTAGGACTTGTAGGTCTACAACAGCCATTCAATGTGCATTCAATGTCCAGCCAATTTTGAGCCAACGGCTCCAACGGTCCCAACAGCTGCAATGGCCACAACAACTCCTAATCCTGCTACAATAGTAGCTCTGCTTAATAAACTATACTTTTATTATATTAATATACTACTAAGTCTCCTCTTTAAAATAAGCTATTAAATAACATTATAGGCCTACTAATAGAATAGTTATTAAGCGTAGAAGGTTATAAGCACACAAAGGAGTGCACTGTTAGTAGCTATTAGCTGCTTATTCTAGACAGCTATAAGAGCTACAATTTAGTTAAGTTCTACTAGTACTATAAAGAACACAAGATTATTACCTTGTGTATGCCTCTACACTTATCACACCTGTTGCAGCTACTTAACGTAGGTTGTTTTGCCCTAATAAAGAAGGCCTATAGTTGCTAAGCTAAGCTGCTAATGCACAACAAGATTACTTGCATCACAAAACTTAAGTTTTTACTATGCTTTAAAGGAGCTTTTAATGCCTCTATTACTAGGAGCAATATCTAGGGAGGATTTAGAGGTGCTAGCTTAGTCCCCTTTAATCTAGAGGCTGTAATATTAAAGCTTAAAGTGCGCCTGTGTACTCCACCACTACCTACTATAGATAAGAGTACGTGGCACTCTTAAACCCTACAGAACACCCTAGAATTTAGGTTGCAATTAAAGCTTATTAAAGAGAGGATTTAATAACATAGCAATAGCTCTCTAACTTTAATAGTTAATGCTCTTAATTAGCTTACTAAGGGCGCAGAGATAATGGCACATTTACTAGTTTTAGTGCGTAACTAGGTCGCAGAGCTTCAAGCTGCTAATGAGGCCGCTACACGCTGTAAATCACACAAGAGGAAGCAGATCTAGAGGGAGGGGACTCTTACTGTTAGTAAAGGAGTGCGCTTAACTACCCTAAAGGAGTTTAAAGCCTATAATAATAGGAAGAAGGTAAGTAAGAAGAGGCATGTTAAACTAGGCACTTAGTCTTTACAACACTATAGCAGGTGTAGTAAGGTAGGGCATAACGCACGAACGTGTATAAAAGATGCGCAAGATACTGTAGATTAGTGCTGTATACTGTAAGTTACAGTAACTTGCAGTAACTTGCTGTAATATGCAAGAGAAGTTGAAGTTTGGTGTGGTCTTGGCAAAATCCGGTCACTCGCCCGGGCCGGCCACTCGCCCGTGAGGTACGTTACCCTATTAATATATATATATATATTATTATAACGTTGTTAAGTTAGACGTTAAATAAGGTGCGTAAGTTTGGTGGGGTGCGGCGCTCGCCCGTGTGCGGCGCTCGCCTGTGGAATACGGTAGTTGTACATCGAATCCTGCACCTTCAACGAACATTATCTCGTATCCTACATGTATGTCACCCTTGGGAGTTATATGTTGGTATAAAAGTCTATTCAATTACTCTAAATAATGCTAGCAAGACTACGCTACAGCATGATAACAAGACGAGAGAAATGCGCTCTGGCGGCGGACTGGCTGAGATCAAACATCAATTTCTGTCTTGGGCGGTAGCTTGACGCGTTTCTCCGTCCTGAGGTACAGGTTGATTGGCCTGATGAGCTGATACAAGGGATCATACTGGACAGTCTCGTCGCTATCTTTGATGAACTTGTAGCGGTAGATCAGCTTAGGCAAGAAGATTTTAATCTCCTGCAGGGCGAAGTTGAAACCAATGCACATACGGGGACCCGAGGCGAAAGGGATATACGTCCCCTTGTGGCGGTTCTTGACTTCCGGAGTGTCCCACCTCTCGGGGTCAAACTTGGCCGGGTTTTCCCATAAGTCGGGGCTGTGGTGGATGTTGTATATGGAAGCGATGATGACTGAATCCTTTGGCATCTTGTAGCCGCCAGGCAGTATCAGATCGACCTTGGCGGTTCGTGCAGGCTGGAAGGATGTGCCGTAGTGGCGATGTATCTCCTTGATGTACTTGTTTAAGTAGGGGAGCTTGTCCGTGAAATCTGGGGTGACTTCCATCTCGTCATTGAAGTCATTGTCAATAAGCTCCTGCAGCAGCTTCTCCTGTACGCCTGGATGTGCGACAAAGCCGTACAGCAGCCATGAGAGAAGTGAGGAGGTTGTGGTGAATCCAGCACCCGCGACAATCATGAGTGATTCCCTTGCAATTTCTCTTGGAAGCTTCTCCCCCTTGTTGTCGGTGGCTCGAACTGCGTAGTCAATCACGTTCGCCGCTTGTTCGGCAGCCTCCTGCAACGGCAGATCCTGCACACCGGCACTCTGAGCCTTCGTGATCTGGAGATCAATCAAGTACGACATGCGAGCCTTACAGGTGCGAAGACGCTTGGGATCACCAAACGGCAGGTCAGCGTACCAGGAGCCGTAGGAAGAGACCTTCTTGTTCAGGTGCAGTATATCAGCAAAGGTACTGACTATCTCGTGCATAGGAGCGTCCTTGTCTGCAAAGTTTTGCAAGTCCATGCCGAGGACCAGCTCGGCTACAGCTTGCGAAGCGAGCTTCATCATGTAGGGGTACGGGTTCCACGACTGACCAATCGACTCGAGCTCGTCAAAGACTTTGTACGCGTTCTCGACAGTCTTCTGCATGGTCGGGGCGTAGTGACGGACAGCCCTGGGACCAAACGCCGGTGGCAAAAACTTGTGTGCCAGCCTCCACTGAGGTGTGTCGGTGTCGGTCGCAAAAATGCCGGCTTCTGGCAACTTGAGAGCGTACAGAGGATGCGCCTCATTAATCTTCTTGGTGAAGAAATCTGTCTCGGAGAGTGTAATCGCCGCAATGACTGGATCATTCGTGTGGTATGTCGTTCGTCCCATGTTGCTAGTCTGGATCACAGGTCCAAGCTGCTCGAACAGGCGCTGGTAATTGCCCAGGTGGTCAGGGTACACGTCGAAATAGTTACCAACGTAAGGCAAGCCCTTTGGGCCAGGTACATCGCGAACTGCGTGTCCATCCACGGAAATGGCGATCGCTTCCTGAGATGACAGGATTTCCTTCACATTTGACAGACTGTCACCGCCACGAGTGAATCCGACACCTGCCCAAATTAGCTACACGTTTATGACCGCTTTCATGTTGGACGACCTTACCGTCAGCGACAACGATTGCGAAATTCGATGCAATAAGGTCTTTCAAGTCGTCCAAAGAGACATTCTCGTCAGCGTCGATAAGCCTTGCGGACGCAGGAGCATCGCCAAGCAGGAAGAATGATTGCGACAACATTGCAGTGATATGATGTGGTAGGAAGATGAGTTGATGGGAGCTGGGCAGGAAAGAACTGGCATATAAGTTAGGTTGGGGTCTGTCTACAGTCCCTTGGGTCCACGCCTCGCGGAGCATTTCCAACAACTGAAGCACGACGTCGGCCGACCGTAAACTGAGCCTCCGAGCCTTATCAGGGTCCAAGCAGGGGTCTGCTTTAGACGTTTAAACAACATCCCGCAATTGTAAGCCTTCCGACTGGCTGTTGGGGTAGTACCTCGGTACTATGCCGAGGTATTGCGGCCCGTTGCGGCCCTAACACTCCGTTGTGGGTCCGGCGTGACACCAAATGGTCAAGGTCGTCATATCGCTCACACAGCAAATGCTCGGTCGAGCCTTGTCTCAAGGACGGTCGCAATGCGACATACGTATGTGGACCGACTGAGATAGCGATGTGCATAATAGGACGCATCCCGCTTGCTTAAGGTTGACGCTGCCCCCGAGTCTATCACCTTAGCCTTTACTGCTCTCGCAAACCGGCAATGTCTGAACTACCTGTCTACAGCGCGGCTGATATCGCAGCACACTCAAGCAAAGATGATATCTGGATTACAATCCATGGGAAAGGTACGCTGGCCTGTAGATGATCGCAACTCCAAAAACTGACCCGAAGGCAGTCTACGATGTCACCACTTACGCACGAGACCATCCAGGAGGCGTAGATCTTCTAGTTGATGTCGCTGGTAAGGATGCGACTGAGGATTACCTAAACGTTGGCCACTCTGAAGACGCGGACGATATCCTGGAGGGCTACCTTATTGGCATCGCCGCCAGCCCAGAGAAGCCGAAGCGCTCGAAGGAGATCAAGCTTGTACAACAGGTACCGCTTCCCGCTACAGTGAAGAGCAGTTCCGTGGCCTCGGGCGTTGTGAAGGCCGTCGCCGGCCCGCTGGCGCTTGCAGGAGCCGGCTACTGCGCGTTGACGTACGGCCCTTCGCCACGCGTTCTTCTCTCCCACCTTCCTCAGCTGCCCGCTACCTCGGTCTCAAGTGGTCACAGTGCATTTGCTGGGGGTTTTGCGATTGCAAGCGTCGTCTCCACCATCGGTGCGACAGTCGTTGCCAACAAGCTCTCCAAACTCGTGAAGCTCGAGTCAAGCCTCAAAAAATATCCTGCCCGCCGCCAACAGCTTCCTTACATCAAGCCTGGAAACCCACATCTCGCCAGTGGCTTTCTGGACGCCAAAGCCTTCAAGCCGCTGAAGGTGGCAAAGATTGATCAACTGTCGTCCAACGTCTTCAAATACAGCTTCAAGCTTCCTAACCCACGAGATATTGTTGGTCTCCCAATCGGCCAGCACGTTGCCATCAAGGCTACTGTCGATGGCAAGGACGTCACTCGATCATACACCCCAACATCTAACAACCTTGATGTTGGCTTGCTAGAGCTAGTCATCAAAATCTACCCCGACGGTCAGCTTACAGGCAAATTCTTTGCAAACCTGAAGGCCGGAGACGAGGTCCTCTTCCGCGGACCCAAGGGCGCCTACACCCACACAGTCGGGCAATGCAAGAAGATCGGAATGATCGCCGGTGGTACAGGAATCACACCTATGTACCAGCTCATTCGCGCCATCTGCGAAGATGAGTACGACACGACCGAGATCTCTCTGATCCTCGCCAACCGAGCTGAGGAGGATATCCTGCTGCGCAAGGAGCTCGAGAGGTTCGCGAGGCGGTACCCCAAGAACTTCAACCTGTGGTTCATGTTGGACCATCCGCCGAAGGACTGGGCCTACGGGAGCGGCTATGTAACCGCGGATGTGATGAAGGAGAGGCTGCCTGCACCGGCACCAGATACCAAGATCATGCTGTGTGGGCCTCCGGGGATGATCAACGCATCGAAGAAAGCACTGGTGACACTGGGTTTCAAAGCGCCAGGCGCTGTCTCCAGGATGTCAGATGAGATTTTCTGCTTCTAGATAGGGACTAGTGGAAGCTTGCGAGCTTCATGGTGGTTGACGGCGTAGGGGTGCGAATGGGCGTGAGCAGAGTCATGCTGTTCGAGATTCCATTTATTCAGCCGATTCCCAATGCGGTACTAGCGTGTTTCTTTCCTCTGTTGTCATAGCATAGCGAATGGAGCTGTCATTAACAACATCGCAAAATCTTTGGATTTCGTGACTTTGATTTTGTCCCTTTTTCACAGGCTTGCATGTGCGGCACTACGTGCAAGATCGATTAATTCGCATCTGGCTTGGTTGATGCATTCGCACTGTGCAGCCTTGTCTCGGCCTCGGCACGCTACTTTCGTATTCTGACCGCTCATGAGCAAATTTCAAGCGTGTCCGACATCAGGGTCTGCTTAGGCACAAGTCAAAGGTGCTCAGTCCACTTGCCACGGTGCATTTGAATGAGGCTCCATTGAATGAGGCTCCATTGAATGAGGCTCCGCAGTCGCTGCAGCCAATCGGGAAGGTTCGCCCACGAGCTATTAATTTGAAAACATTCAGATCCCTTGCGACGGGCCTACGAAGGTAGATCGCCGAGGGCGAGATCGTCTCCGTCGCATCAAGAGCCTCGTACGAGCGGTACGAGGTCGACACCGAGATGGATATGCGACAAGATGCTGCTCTTACAGTGGGAACACCTTCGAGCTACCCGGCGACGTCGCCGCACTTCAGTATGCGCGCACATTGAAAAGTGCCGAAAGGTAGTTACTGTGTACGATGGGTGTAGTGCTCCAGACACCGTTGACGAACGCGTGTATACATGTGACTTACGCGGCCATCGTATCCTTATGTTTCCTATTATACACAAAGCATCATCGCATCACAACCTCGACTCCACTAGTCCTCCACAATAATCGTCAGTCGCAAAATCTTACTACTTTCGAAGCCGGACCTGTCTTGGCAATCACCCAAAGACTACAAGGAGCATCCAGTGGGCTATGAAGTATACTAGGCGCCGGTGTACTTGGTCACTGAATTGATAGGATGACCTGAACCAACTGGATGTACATGCTAACGCCACAAGCATGCACATGGGCACTCGGTGGGTATGAAGCCCAGGTCAGGGATCCAAGTACGGAGCAACGCGCGCAGTGGGTAGACGATGAAATCGCAACATACAAGAACATGACCACAACTGCAAGAGCAGAAAACTTCTAGGTATTTGTAATCCGGGAGCATGCGGTAGGATGAGAAGAGGGCGCGGCGTTGCTGTGGGCTGGAGACCGAGTCCATCAATCCACAAAGTGCCCACGTGACTCCGCACCGCGCCAACCCCGCCGCACACGCGACGCGTCTCTCCCCATCCCGAACCTTCAACAACGCTCACATCAGCCCCATCCGAAAAACCACACCACCGAGTCATTTCGAATCAACAATGGACCACCCCCAAACTCCGCGTGTGTTGCAACCGCACCTCTCGCAGTTCCAGCACAGAATCGTCCGCGTCCTGGGCAAAGTCGTGCAGCTGCGGGGCGAAACCGCCATCATCGACGCCGGCGGGCAGATTGATGTGATTCTGAACCGGGTGCGTTATCTTTCGTGCTTCGATGGGCATCGCGTCTCGAATGACTCATGAGTGAAGCGCGGAGCAAGGCAAGAAGCGAGCTAATGGGCGCAGGACGCGCATCTGGCTGTTGGTCATGCGGTCGAGGTGATTGGCAAGGTGGATGGGAATCTAGCGATCAAAGTGCAGGCCGCGACTGATTTCGGGACGAATATCGGTGGGTACTCTTTGTGCTATTTTTATGCGTGGCTCTTTCTGATTGCAAGCGGGGCGAGTGTACTTGCACAGAGAGCTGTGCGTGCGAGATGAGCCTCTGCTGTGGGGATGAACGGTGCTGACGATAATAAGACTTCAACGCTGCGAATGCGGTCGTGGATGCGACGCACCGGCACAAGGAGATTTTCTACGATGACCAGTAAAACGTCGATGGTGAGCGGAATTATGGAACGGATGCGATGAGACGACCTTCCCCTTAGCGGAAGAGCACTGAGCGAGAAGCGGTACGCGTCTAATGTACTGTACATCTACGAACCTCCCAAAAGGGACATGGTCATGGTATCGAAAGCAAAACGCCCCCAGGCCCTGTGTAAATGCCTCGTTGCCATGCGTTGCTGTGGAAGACGCAATCACTCACCCACTCACTGTCTCAAAATTCCCCACTCAATGTCTCGAAAGTTTCGCCGTCTTAGCCAAGTCCTCAGAGCTTACTCCGCACAGCCTCCAATCTAAACTTGACCTCCTTCAACTGCTTAGCAACCGGTCTCCACTCCTCGAACATGGCAAGCAACTCCTCGACTTCCTCGCCAAGCTCTTTCTTCACAAAGTCCTCCTCAAGAAGCCCGCGCATAGCCCAGGGAAGGAAGTACGGATTCTGACTCGCCGCCGTCGCAGGCGTCGCGTAGTCCTTGACCTTCAACTTGAGCACGTCCTCCTTGCCCAGCGCACCCTTCGCCATGGCCTCACCAACAACGGGGATGTTGATCCCCGCGAAACTTCCGCTGCTGCTCGGTCTCTCCCTGCCCTGGACAGGTAGGGATGTCGTCTCAAGCGCATGGCTCACAGCGAGACTGTAGACGCGGGCATCTTCATACACCCTGCTATGTCCCTCGCCGCCGTACAAGCTCCCCGCAAGCGCAGGCGAGAGTTCGCGAATCAGGCCGTGGTCCGGAAGGCCCAGGTTGCGCAGTTTGAGTGTGAAGCCGACGAGGTGGGTGAGAAAGTCGGGGGCATGGATGCGGCCGTCTACGAAGACGGCGCGGTAGATGTAGGGGTGTGAGAGGGTGGAGAATGTGCTTGACTGATATATTTTGTCAGCTCGGGGTGCTTCTACATCAGTGGAGAGTGGCTGGCGTGGCTTACCTCGAGACTCACGAGCTGGTCGTCGATGCTCCCGACGTACATGATCCTTACACCGAAGCGCAAGACCTCGTCGAGCGCGGCGAGATACATCTGACTGACCAAACTCTGCGGGTTGCTGAACTCGAACAGCTCCGCGGCGGTGGGGCCGAAGTATTTGGTTTTGTACTCGATGAAAGGGCCCATGTTTACTCCCGCCATGGCGCAGACTCCCACCCGCACGTCTTTTCCAATGCATCCGAACTGGATCAACTTGGCCACGAGCATCATTGCGACCGGCACGCCCTGGCTGTGGCAGGCGACGAGAACGAAGTCTGCGGATTTGATGTGGTCGATCCAGTTCAACAGCAGCTTCCACAGGGTGTTCACGCGCTCGGCAATGAAGCCCTCGCCCTCGAGCGCGACCTGCTCGATCTCCGGACAGTATCCACGTGCTTCAGACCACTCTTTGATGGCCGCTGCCGCAGCGTTGGCGAACCGTATCGACGTTCCAGTCGGCTGGCCCATGATGCGTTGGAAGATGGGCGCGGGAAAGAAGCCATGGACACCGATTGCGACGGCTTTTTTGATCCGCGGCGGCGCCGGGTTGATGTGCAGGTGTGGTGCGAGGGGTTCGGCGCCGAGGAAGTATTGGCGCACTTGTTTCCAAAAGGTAGGTTGGCGGGCGAGGCGGTAGGTGGAGTTGAATTCGGGGAGGATGAGGTTTGGCGGTTCTTGTTTAGCCTTGTCTGCCTGCTTTGGCGCTGGCTGTGCGGTGGGAGCGGCCTGGGTGGTGCGTGTTGGCCCGCGCTCGGGGGAGGACCTGGTGGGTGTGGCTGGCGCACTCGAGGCTGGGGTATCCGCTGGTGTCTCACTTGAGACATCTTTCAATGTGGCCTTCTTCCTGGCTCGCCCTCGCAGAGAGCCCAACGACTTCTTGACTATCGACTCTTTCGGCTTCGGCGACTCCTTCACTGCCTCTAGCGTGTCTGACTTTGACTGCTCCTGCTCGTTGAACTGAGCTGCCTCAGGATGAGACTGCGACGGGGTGTCGAAAACTGCGACCTCGCCAACATGCTTCTGGGCCTCACCTTCTGCGGGCTTGCTATCTGTTGGCTCTCGATACCAGAACGCCCAGCCTGACGCCTTTGGCTGTGTTTTTGGTGGTTCCTGTGGAGCCTCAGCCAATGCATCGGCGGGCTTTGCAGGTTCTGTCGGCTCTGTCGACTCTGTCGGCAGTGCTTCTTGCGGTGCTTCTTGTGGTGGTCCTGCTACGTCTGTTGGCGCTAGCTCTGTCGTCTGATCCGAGTACGTGTTTGGTGTGAAGAAGTCCTTGGCAGCCTGTTGGGGCTCAGGCGAGTTAGCTTGAACGTTCTGCTGAGTGCTCCACAGCCAGAACCATGAACCACTCGCTGTGTTTCGCAATGTCGCTTTGCCGGCTGTCGCTGATGCGTCTTTTGTCTCCATGGCGTCAACAGGTGCTGATTCAGCAAGTACGTCAACCTTCTTGTCGCCATCTGTTATCTTGTCGTTGGCCAGCGCGCCGTCCAGCCCCTTCGCCACTGCATCTGGCTCTTCCGAGGGTGTCGGCCCTGGCAGTGGCGTGCTCGAGGCCTCTTCGACGCTCGCTGTCTTCGCTTTTGCAGCATCTGTGTACCCATCAGGCCGCGACCACCAACTTGTCCATCCCCACGTGTTCGCGACTTGCTCTGTCTGTGCAGGCTCAGGCGGTAACGGTGCCTCGTCTCCGCTGGGTGCTGTCTCCGGCGCAGGCGTGTCGTCGTCCTTCTTGGCGGCAGCTACCTCGGCCTCTTCCACGGAACCATCTGAGGAGACGGTGATCTTGGTCGTCGACGTCGGCAGGGCGAAGCTCTTGCTCGACTTGCGCTTGGTCAGGAACCGCGCTGGAGAATCGCTGCTGGGCTGCTTTGCCGCTTCCTTGGGCAGCTCAGAAGTCGCTCCACCGCTGACGCTGATACCAATCGTCTCCTGTGCTGTCTTGACCACTGCTGGTGCCTTGGACCGCCAGCTGCCCGTGCCACCCAGCCATTTACGCGCGCTCTTTGGTGTTTGCGTGCCTGTCGTCGCAGGCGTGGACGTGCCTTTTGTTTTTGCCGAGGCCTCTGACGCCGTTTGGCTTGTGCTCGAGTCGTGCGATGTTATGCTTGCATGCAGCGCGTCGGTGGTGGGCTCCGTGGTGTTGCTTGTGGGACCTGTCGTCGATGCCTCGGCTTTGCCATCTGTGGGTGCCTCGGGGTTGGGCTTGGCCTTCTTGCGGGGACTCATGGCTCTGGTGAGCGCTGAGTAGGCAGTGCAGGCCGCAGGGCGGGCGGGTGGTGTTGAGTCCAGAGCATGTGAGAGCGGCCGTGGCTTGTGGTTAGCTTGCGCGTTCCCGTGAGCGGCTGAACGTGCATCAACAGATGCCCTGCGTCATGGCTGCCCGTGCGCTTGGGGATGAGGTGTGGCTGGTGCGGTGGGCTGGCCGCTGTGGCGCACGGCTCGCCTGCAAGTGGGCGTTGACGTTGGCGGCTCCACTCAATTTTTCTGCCGCGTGAAGTTTCACGTAGCGGCAGTACTCCACGCTTCACGCCCACGCCCACGCCCTCGCCCTCGCCCACGCCCGCCGCAGCCATGGCGATCCAGAAGAAGCACGGCAAGGGCCGTCTCGACAAATGGTACAAGCTCGCCAAGGAGAAGGGCTACCGCTCGCGTGCGGCGTTCAAGCTGATCCAGCTGAACAAAAAGTACAACTTCCTCGAGAAGAGCAAGGTCCTGATCGATCTCTGCGCCGCGCCAGGTGGATGGTGTCAGGTCGCCTCAGAGGTGCGCATGGCGGTACGGATCACAAGGATAATGACTAACCAGCGCAGGTCATGCCTGCGGGCGCCCTCATCGTTGGTGTCGACCTCGCGCCCATCAAGGCGATCCCGCGCTGCATCACGTTCCAGAGCGACATCACCACCGACAAGTGCCGTGCGACGCTGCGCTCGCACCTCAAGCACCTCAAGGCCGACGCCGTCATCCACGACGGCGCGCCCAACGTCGGCACCGCGTGGGTGCAGGACGCCTTCTCCCAGGCCGAGCTGGTGCTGCAGTCGATGAAGCTGGCCACCGAGTTCCTGTGCGAGGGCGGCGTGTTCGTCACTAAGGTCTTCCGCTCCAAGGACTACAACGCCCTGCTGTGGTGCTTCCAGCAGCTGTTCATGAAGGTCGAGGCCACCAAGCCGCCCTCGTCGCGCAACGTGTCGGCCGAGATCTTCGTCGTCTGCCGCGGCTACAAGGCCCCGAAGAACCTCGACCCCAAGTTCCTCGACGCGCGCTACGTCTTCGCCGAGCTGGCCGAGCCCGCACCGAACAACGAGGCCAAGGTCTTCAACCCGGAGAAGAAGAAGCGCAAGCGCGGCGGCTACGAAGAGGGCGACTGGACCCAGTTCCACGAGGCCACCGTCGCCGAGTTCGTCGAGACCCCCGACCCCATCGCCATGCTAGGAAGCCTCAACCGCCTGACCTTTGACCAGACGGGCAACGGCGACGTTGCCATCGCGACCATTGACCAGCTCAAGGAGACGACCAAGGAGGTCCGCAACTGCTGCGCCGATCTCAAGGTCCTTGGCCGCGCCGACTTCAAGCGCCTCCTGCGCTGGCGCCTGAAGGTCCGCGATATATTCGGCTTCTCCAAAAAGGCAAAGGACGCAGCCGAGAAGAAGGAGGCCGAAGCGGCCGACGCCGCCAGGGAGGGCGAGGAGGAAGCCCGGATCGAGAACATGGACGAGGAGATGCGCCTGCAGGAAGAGCTCGAGCGCCTCAAGGACAAAGACTCGAGGCAGAAGAAGAAGCAGCGCCGCATCGACAACGAGCGCAAGCAAAAGGAGATTGTCCGCATGCAGATGAACATGGCCACGCCCTTTGAGATTGGCCTCGAGCAGGCTGGGCCGACCGGCGACGACGCCATGTTCGCGCTCAAGGCGGTCGAAAAGGACGGCTCGCTCTCCAGGATCGCCCGCGGCAAGATGGCGCAGGTCATCGAGAAGGAGAGGGACGAGTCGAGCGAGGAGGAGCTGACAGACGACGACGAGGGCGACAACCTCGAGCGCTACCTCGACTCGCAGTACGACGAATATGTTGAGCAGAAGTCGGCCCGCGACGCAAAGTACCGCGCCAAGCGAGCGAGAGGCGACAACGAGGACGGCGAGTGGAACGGCTTCTCCGACGGTGACAAGGAGGAGAGCGACGACGAGCAGCTCGTCCAGGACGACGACAGCGATTCGAGCAGCGACGAAGACGAGGATGCCCCGAAGAAGCTCATCACAACGCTCGAGGGCGCAGAGTCCGAGGGCGGCCTGACAAGAAGGGCGCAACGCTTCTTCGACCAAGACATCTTCCAGGGCATCGACGGCCTCGATGACATTGAGGAAGACGACGATAGCGGCATCGATGTTGAAGGCGACGAGGACGCGAAGATGGAGGACGCTGAAGTCACAGAGGCCCCGTCCAAGCCCACAAAGAAGGCAACCTTGGCCGATCCCGCACCCGTAGAGTGGTCAGACGAGGACGAGTCGGACAAGATCGAGGAAGTCGCCCGCGACGAATCGCAGTGGGAGCACGACGACATCCCGATGAAGAACGGCAAGCCCGACATCGACATTATCACCGCCGAGGCCATGACGCTCGCGCACCAGATGGCCACGGGCAAGAAGACAAAACACGACCTTCTCGACGACTCGTTCAACCGCTACTCCCTGCGCGACACCGACGGCCTGCCCGACTGGTTCCTCGACGACGAAAACAAGCACTCCAAGCTGCAGCGCCCGACCACGGCCGCCGCCGCCGCCGCCATCAAGGAGAAGATGCGCGCCCTGAACGCGCGGCCGATCAAGAAGGTGCGCGAAGCGCAGGCCCGCAAGAAATTCAAGGCCGCCCAGCGCCTCGAGAAGCTGAAGAAGAAATCCGCCATGCTGGCCGACGAAGAGGGCATGACGGAGAAGGAAAAGGCGCAGAGCATCGCGCGGCTGATGAGCAGAGCGAGCAAGAAGAAGCCCAAGGGCAAGGTTAGCGTTGTCGTTGCCGGCGGAGGCAACAAGGGCATCAAGGGCAGACCCAAGGGCACAAAGGGTAAGTACAAGATGGTCGACGCGCGGTTGAAAAAGGACGTGCGCGGCTTGAAGAGGGCGGAGAAGAGGAACAAGAAGAGGTAGATGCAGCACAGCTGAGACCGGGGAAGCAATACAGCATTGCACGGCGTTTGATATCGAAATTACAGAGTTGGTTCGTCTCATCCTTGGACTCGCCTTTGACTTGGGCTGCTCACGACGAGTTCCTGTCTGTCACTCGTGACTCCCCACGGCATCCAGGCATTCAGACATGTTACTGTGCACATAAGATTCCATTTTTGAGACACGATTCTGCGCTGCCCCCACAGGGTTTAGCCAGATGCACATCTGTGAAAGCGATCACATGGGGTGTATCTAGATTGGCAACAGACATTCTTGCAGCAGGTGAACTCTCTAGTTTTCTACCATGAACATTCTTCATTCCCATCTGCCCTCCAATGGAGAAAAGCGGTCCTTTCAATTGTTCGGACATTTTGGTAGAAGGGTCATCTCAGGCGTGAATCTCAGAATCTGGCACTCCCAAGATAGACTTGGAGAAGATATTTGCAGTCTCTAGGACGGGACTTGAGGCTGAACCATGATCGCTTTGAAACCCATCCAGGACGTCGTCATTGTCATTTGGAAAAGGCCTCGCAGCAAAGCGCGGCCTTAAGATACGCTTCCTGCTCTTCACTCGCCTCTTTCTCCGACTCTCCGTCAGCTTCGGAACGGGCCCTGCATCTAGAATATGCGCATAAAGTCCACGATCGTCTTCATGCGCTCGGGGTCGGTTGGATTGGACGCAGGCTCCGGACTTGAAGATGTTGCACGTAACCCCTGCGCACCTTGGATTGGCCTGTCCTACGTCAGATTCGAGTAATGGCCAAGCATTGAGCGTATCATCTTTCTGCGATCCCTGCATGGATCGCCGTGGTTACAATCTTTGTCTCCCGGGTGGCAGTAGACACAAACCACCAGACGTCTAAGCACGAGGAGAAGGACACGGTAGAGCGCCAGCTGAAGGATGAGAAGCGCAAGGCCAGAGCTCAAGATACCGCAGGCTAACCTCGAAATCACCCGTGATTCGAACACGGACAAAGACTTTAGCATCAACGAGCCGGCCGACGAGATCACCTAGATCAAGGCTGGGCGTGCCTGCGACTGCACCCGGATCGAGGACCAGGCCCAGCAGATTGCTGCGCTGACGGCAAGGCTCAGTATCAAGGAGCATCCGGTGTTCTCATCCATGGTCGTCGCCGACGGTGCTGCTACTGCCGAGTCGTGTTCGCGCTAGCGTGTATGTGTTAAGGGACACTACGCTGTAAGTCCGATCAGCAGGTAGCGTCAACTTAAAACTAATGAATTGCAGTAAATGCATTCAATTTATCAAAGTAGATCTTTAATGGGAAACCGATTGAACCAAATATGGAAACGGGTCTCAGTCAATGCATCTATCTGGAGTCGGTTTCTGGGACCAAGGCAAGTGCTCATTCGAGGAACGGAGCTTCAGAGACATCGAGCCTCAGATTCAATGGTGAATTAAAATGTCGGCGGAAAGATGTAGCCTTAAGGCTCCTGTGTCGTGTGAATCAACCCTATCAGAATGCTTCGACGATCCCCTGAAGTGACATGTTTGATGAATCGTTTAAAATTTCCGACATTTTTGCTTTGCCCGAGTAGCGGTTGTTTACATGTCAGTATGTCGCCGTGAGTCTTCCGATGATATACTCTCCACTCTGCACGTCCTGATACTTTCTCCCTGCTTCCTCGTACGTCCCTGGGATCGCCTTGATCATGCGCTCGTAGTTGGGGTTGCAGAAGTACGCTATCGAGTATCGTGGTGGGTAGCTGTCTGTTCCATCGTCGTCCTTCTGGGGCGGTGGCTCAATGACGCGGTGCTTCGTTGATTTGATGGTGTCGTTGGACCACTGAGCAAGCAGATCTCCAGCGTTGACTACAATCGTCCCATCAATGGGTGTAGCGTTGACGAACGTGCCCTTGGGCGTCTTCACCTGCAGTCCACCACGCTTGTCTTGGAAAAGAAGAGTGATGCTGCCGTAGTCGCTGTGCTCGCCAGCACGAACTTGTAGTTGTCCGTCATTCCTCTTGAATACCGACTTGGACACGCCAGGGTAGTGCAGCAGACGCAGCGTGTTGTCACCGGCATCCGTGAACCCGTCGAACCAGCTCTCTTCGATATCCATACCCAATGCAATAGCGCGCATAATCTGCATATGTAGACCCTTGCATGTGTCGAAGAACTTCAGCATCTCGTGCTTGAACTCCTTCGCCGCCTCGTCCCCACTGGGCCACATGTTGGGTGTATCTGGCTGATTGTCCCTCCCGATCTCCAACGACTCTTTCAGATCTGGGACGGTCTTGCGCATCTCTTCCTCTGTCCCTGTTTCGTCGAGGGGGACAAGCTTTTCTCGCCCTTGTGCTACATAGCCACGGTTCGCTGCCGCAGAGTACCATGCCATGGCATCCTTTTGATCCTGTGGGCGCACGAAGAAACTGGCGCTATGCGAGAAGGCATTCGAAATAGTCGAGGGCGATATGCCATGGTTTTTGAGGTAGATGAAGCCTGCGTTTTGGAACCCCTCAAGGACGGCCTCAGCGGTGGCCTTCTTGGTCGCAGGGTCGCCGGAGAGAAATGCGCCAAAGTCGATGAGCTACGAAAAGTCAGGCAGTGCATCAAAGCTATGATCTTGAGCATACTGGGATGACTAAGTCGTCCTGTGCGACTGCCTGATTGGGTTTGTTGTCCGCCATGGTATGCTACAAGTGTCGCGTGCGATCACAACGTGTTCCAGGGAGTTTATAGAGGGTCAGTGAAGGATTTACAGCGAAGATAGGGCAAGTCAGGTTGCGAGATTTGGAAAGCAGTCGTTCCGACCAGCATCATCCGACACAGACGCCGTCGGCGGAACTGCCCGCTGCCACTTTGTCATGGAGAGATGCGCGGATGTGACCAGGAGGGGTCAAAGCCTGAGACGGAAGGTGCAGACGAGGCGTGCGATAAGCGCGATAGGCCCTTGCGGTGGGGCCGATGTCAACACCACGACATCATCGTGAAGAACTCCTCCGTCGTGCCTCACCGGGGTCGAAACAGCGACTCTTCCACAACGCTCACTTTAGTTGTTGCGATTCATACCTTGAATACGTTCTCGTGACAAGCCCATACACGACAGACACGCGTCAAGCTCGCGCCTAAACGCGTGAAGCGTCTAGACTCATTGACCTTCAAAACGTCTGAGTTCATTGATATGCTTGCTAAGATGATATAACGTAGAATCTCACATCTCTTCACCTGAGATCAGGTACAATTCTGCCCTATGCGGATCCATGCCAGGTTGACTCGGTATGGCAATGCGACTTGTCAACATCAATGACCCCGCAGCATCTCATAATGGTCCTCTGCTTGATTAGCTAGACTGAACATGTCAACTAGGATAGTTGCAGTTCTTTGATTATCGTTCCAAACTTGATAGCCATACAGAGCTCGGGATTACGTTACCCTGAAGTATTTGACGAAGCTGGCAGCGTAGAACTTTGCGAAGTCTAAATAGGTAGGAGACACTTTCTCGATGGGGTTGAAGGAACGCGAGCTACAGATTAGCATCCCAGTACCTAGCAAGTACAAGACGCTGCGCGTCGTACTCTTGATCGACCCAAATCTCGCCAACGACAACGTGAAAGGAAGCTGCAGGGTCTTTGACAAGCACAGAGTGAACTTGGTCCGCTAGCTGAACTATTAGGACTTAGCAGATTTAGATCAGGAGTATCTCGAGCATCATTGCCTGTTACCGACTAGTGCTGTAGGTCTCGGAGCTGGTGTTGATGCTGCAGAAAATTTCAGTCGACCTGGATGTCAGAGTATCTCTATCGTTGGCCAAGAAAGAGATTCAGGTCCACCGGACCTTCAAGCTATTGACTGATCGCAAACACGACGTCCGTATCATCTCCCACGCGAAGTTTCGAGTAGCGTACACAACTGATCCACCTTGGCTCGAGTTCCAGATCAGACAGAATCTCGACAACGTCATGATTGTGGCCAACTTGAGGATCGGCGGTATCGTCCAGCGCTTTGCATTTGTTCCATATACAAGCATGGGTCACAACATATAGACGCAGTAGCTGTGCTACACCTATGTCCAGGCCGCTCTCGGAGTGTCCTACGCCTCGTAGGACTACTACGCCGACCGCCTCTGTGCGATTGAGGACGTGTATACGTCCATGAGTCCGTTGGCAACAAAGAAAGGAAGTTCTAGGCGAGCGGCTTCGCAGCTCTTTGTGAGAGCATGTTTGGCGAAACGTTCGACAACACCATTGCCTTTGTGACAAGTCAAGTAGCCGGCAATGGTGAGCGCAAAGGCAAGGGTTCTGCAACCGCTAGCGCTGATAAGAAGATACGGAGGAAGGAGTCCCTAGGTAAGGAGTGGTTCGATGTTGTAGACAGATTTGGTCGAAAAGCAGTACAGGGAGTGGGCGCCAGAGATCGCCGACGTCGAGTAAGAATGGAAGCTGGAAAAGAACTCGTGGCACTAGGACTTGGGCGAGACTATGTCTTGGATGTAGAGGGGACACGACTGTTGATACTTCTACTGCTTTTTGTTGTACTCGTAGACATCATCTTTCTGTGTTGTGAAACCTTCCAACAGGTAGTCGCGGTATACTGATGGAAGGCGCTACTATATCCTGCGGTTCGAGTGTAGGACGTACGAGCGATGTGATGGGGCCTGAGGGCATGACTCGGTGGCTGAGGCTGTGGAAGAGCATGCGTACCCCTGCCGATTGGTATTCACGTTTGAAGAAAGTCGCAGGACAAAGCTGAACTAGGAAGCGCATCTCAAATCTTCTTCGATGTCCAGCAACAAGGCTGCAACACTCACGAAAAATGATGGACCGGCCGATCGAGTTGATCGCCTAGCGTATGGTCTGCGGGCATACTGTATGCTCCTTAGCTTGGACTTTTGTGACTTGAATGGAAGGATTACGAAAGTCCTTACGACTGACAAGCCACCGCGCTGCGCATGATGAAGTTGCGGCGAGGAGTGTGGGATTTCGCTGCGCAACCAGCCTCGCCAGGCGAGGAAAGACGTCAGGGCTGCAGAAGGATGACGAATATCGCTTGACCGTGGATGACTGGACTTCGTCGCCGAAGAACCATGCGCACACCGTCAGGATGTTGAATCTATCGTGATGTGGCGAGCCGAACTGAGCGGTCAATCAGACTCGCAGGTCGCTAAAGTAACAACGCATGCTCATCTTCAACGAGAAGCGTTTGCTTGCAAAGCAGGCACCCGCCGACGGATTACAAAACTCCAACCTTTGGTAACGCGCGTGATGCGGCAGCCGACGCTGTCGAGAATATAAAAGAATTACAGGGAATCCACAAAATCTGTCTCATGACATACGTAGTAGACACGGTCGAGTGACTGCGATGGAAGACACCTGCCGCGGCAGAGCTGTCAGATCCGTCGTCAAAACTCTGGGCGGAAGCGCTGGCGCGGAAGGAATATGAAGATCCTCTATGCACCAGTCACGATCCACTGGAAGCAATCGAATCGCGAGTTCCAACTACGATGAATCAGCCGCCTCAGTCCATCCGAAGATGACGAAGAACCAAGCCAGCGCGCATGCCGACAACAGTACCTAGGCGGTGGGTCCGAGTTCAAAGAGCGAGGTGTCGTGGAGAAGAAATGAAAGCTGCACTGTGGCGCTAGCTGACTGATCAAATAACTGTCTGGGCGGGTGTGGGGTGCTTGTACCTGCCCGAATGAAGTGAAGGTGAAGGAGCGTTGATCCAGCCGATGAGACCCTACACAATCAACAACCTAAGGGACTTGAATAGACCGATCGTTTTCATGTGATAAAGTGGCTGGATAATTCGAGAAACTTGCAGTCACCTAGGATACGCGAACTGAAAGATCGGCCGCAGGCGAGCAGCAGCTCTTTGCGCACATCAGAGTGGGCAGGCCTAAATCGGTGCCTAGCAGAGTCCTTTGTCATAGCTATTCCTGCGAAGAACTACATCTTCTCACCCACTTAGTCAAGTTGACCTCGATCGCACGCAAGTACCGAGCATGTACACCAACCCGAGCGACGATGCGGCAACATCCTCTAGTCACAGGGTCGCGAACATCGATACCGAGATGGAGCGCAGAGACATTGAACATTTAAAGCTACGAGTGAAAGAGGCGGAGCAGGAGAATCCAGACCTAAGGGCGTCTGAAGAAGAGAGCTTCTAGCTGTACGTGGAGGGAACGAAAGCGAACTCGGAAGACAAAGAGGTAGAGCTGCAACGACAAATCACCGAGATGGAGATCGCGCGATAACGAAGGATCTTCGACAAGCGACTGGAGCGAATGTGCGCCTAGGATGTCGACAAGGCTCACAAGCTCAAACTTGAAACTACGGTCAAATTCGCCAAGCTGGAGGCAAGACGCGAAGAGAAAGACAGGTAGATCAAGGCTAAAGATGACCTCGTCTGCGATATGCAACTGCAAGATAGACTTCTACAGCTGCCTCAAACTCCACAGTCAGCGACCGTCCAACGACGGACAACACGCAGGCCACGATACACAAACTGGAGCTGCAGTTGCAGGCGTCACTGGTCCAACGAAGCGGGTGAGAACGAGGAGATGCTCGAGCCCCAGTGGAACAAGCGAAAGAGGGCGCCGAGGGGGAAGGATGTGATGAAAAACACCTGGCGCTCTAAGGAGTGACTGATACCGGGACAAGAAGCAATGTATTCTACATGGATCTATTTCAAGGAGCAATGCGTCTGCTTGGCGGCACTTCGTCGAATCAGACCCTATGTGGGTAGTTTTCCTGCCAAGTTCAGAATAATGTAGTCTTCAAAGACTTTATCGAATTGAGCGTTGCCCGTAATTCACTCGTGAATGACTCCCGGAATTGCATGTCGTCGTTCTCTCAACATAGTGCCTACCTCAGTCGCGTTCAATAATTGTCCATGTGCAGCCATCGTGCTCAATCGTATCACTCGCCGAGGATTTGAGAAGTTTCTCGCACGGAAGAGCGCCATCGCGACCGATCAACCTACTCCGTGACCACCCTTGCTTTTCGCTCCACTCCCACCGCTCGGCCGTGACCTCATCTTTGATTCTCAACAACCCCTGGCAAAGCCTTCCAACACGGACAACCCTGCCGCGGCGGTCTACGCCTCGATCATAGTCAAGCACCACAGTTTGACTTCCCTCATCACCGGGTACGGGAACCATGTTTTTCTCGATCCAGATCTCCTCGTAGTCAGTCGGCGACCCTGTCTCAGGATTGACCATGTTTCCAACTTCGAGGACCAGCTCGTCTCCGCCGTCAGCGTCCATAGGGTACATGTATCCTTCGTCTGTTGCCGAATCAAGTTCTACAGTGCGCGAGTCAATCCAGTGATGGAACGTCGAGAGCGTGACATGTTGGCCTTTGTCAGGGACGGCCACTGATGATGACGTTCCTGCGATGGCCCAATCCAGTCTCCTCAAGTCCAGTTGCTTTTCTTGCAAGCGTCAGCTCGATCGCCGACAGGGACTGAAGCGCGACCTACCGTCCTGGTCTTTAGATTCGTCACTCCCGGGTTTCAAAATTCGAATGTCAACAAATCTTCGCTGTGCGGAAGAAAGCACGATCGTGGAGGTTGGCTCAGACGCGTCTTCTGGAAGCCAGCGAATCGATTTACGTATGGACACTCCTGCCATATTTTCAAGAACTCGTCGTTCTAACTCTCAGAAAGTGTTTGAATGCTGATGTAATGTGTCACTTGATGCATTCTCTGATGACGCTCCTCTGTCCCGTATCAAGCCTTCGCCAAGCGGAAGCCAATCACCGCGCCGGCCAAGGTCGCAAATTTCAGGCTGTTGATTGGACAGAGAAGGTCCGGTTCCGGTGCGCGCGTACTCACGTCGCGCCTATTATTAACGTTAGAGACCACAACAGCCTGGTAATATACAGCGATCCGTCTGCTCTTTACATTTTTCATTCGTTCATTCAGAGAACAACATGAAAAATAGCTGCGCTCTTCGACGTCATGCCGCTGCGGTGTCTTTATCAACATGGTCCGACAGGCTTTCTGTAACGGTTGTGAGGAGAAGCAGATCACGTGTTGTTGGCGGTGGTCTGGTGCTGCTTCCTCATGTTGTTGAGCACCTCTTACCTCTGCTGCATCACAAACACGTCATGCAGAACAGACCCCGCAGCCAGCTTTCGACAGACACAAGCAGAACAACAGAACAGAACAACAGAATACACTCGTTTTACATTTGCACTTGACATCGCAACACTTTCCCTTCAGGTTGCTGTATAAGAACTGGAACGTCAACACCCACTGCGATGTCCTTACGTAGTTAGGCGAAAGAATTACTTCTTGAACATATGCCTCAACTTCCCCATTCTCACATCTGTCAACTTGCAACTCTACTTTCCCACTACTCAATCCTCAAGCCTCAGTATCCTCACCGCATTGCCGCCCAGCACACCCTGCGCCTTCACATCACTGTCCGCAAATGCCTTCGAAATCGCGCCATAATTTGCGTTCACACTATGCCACTCCTTGGCATCCTCCTCCAGCGGCGGAAAAAACGGATGGTCTGTTCCAAACAGCAGTCTATCCGCACCACTCGCCTCAACCGCCGCATTGAGCCCGACTTCCGAGTAGATGACCGCGTCGAGGTAGATATTCGTCTTCAGAATATCCCACAGGTCGCGGCGCTTCTGCATCTTACCGTGTGCCTTCAGATGCCCATCGTGCAGAATGCAGCTCTCGATGCGGCCGGCGAGGAACGGAAGCGTACCGCCAGAGTGCGCGAGCAGCACGTTCAGCCCCGTGTGCCGGTCCCAGACGCCGCTGAGCAGCATCCGTGTTACCGCGATGGTAGTTTCGAGCGGGAATCCGAGGGCTAGGGGGAGCACATGGCCATACTCGCTTGCGCGGGGTCCGTACACGGAGGAAGGAAGCCCGTAGTGCGGGTGCAGGAAGATCAGCTGGTTGTGCTTTTGCAGTGCAGCGTAGACGGGGTCGAGGTTGGCATCGTCGAGACCGGAGCCTAGGCCTGAGGTGCCGAGGATTACGCCACGGGCATACTTGAGTGTCGAGAGGCGCTCAATTTCTGCGACGATGGTGGCTGTATCCGCTGAGAGGGGAAGGGTACCGAAGAAGTATAGTCGCCCGGGGTACAGGCTGCATTGCTCGTTGACGTCGTCGTTGATCTCCACGGCTTTCTGGCCTGCTTCTTCGGCGGGCAGGAAGTCTAGCCATGGGTTTGCAAGCGATATGACGCTCTTGTCAATTCTGTGCTGGTCCATGAATTCGATCTTCTTGGCGATGTCGAAGTACTCCGAGCCGATGGGCCGCCCGCGTGAGGTTGATGGCATGGACGGGTCATCTTCGCCGGGCAGAATAATCAGACGTGATGAGTCGGGTGCGTCAGGAAAGTTGCGAACGTAGGGGACTGTTGTGCGAGATCGCAGGAGGTCCATGTACTTCGGAGGGTAGACATGTGTGTGAATGTCCACAATGGGCGCCATTTTGGAGGTGGTTGCTTGAGGCGGACTGTGTTTGGTGATGACTCTGATGAGTATGTCCGCACCGGTCTTTCAAGTGATCCTTCTCTTGAAACTCCTGGATCTTATCAAGATGCCAGTGTGAAGCTTGAAATCTAGCGGGGTAGCTCCACGCAGAGGCCCCACTTTCACCACGTCTCACCTTCCTCAACAAGCGTGGAGCTATGTAGCGAGCGGGTTACGGAGATGTCCGCAGCGATAGTTGGCCACGTCGTAGTCATAATGGAAGCCTGGCATGTTCGAAGCATTAATATACGGTAGTGTTGTAGTCATTCGATTCTTCATGCATTTTGACTGTGCTCAAATACCAGTCCTCAAAAAGACATTCGCCGGCTTGTCCCAATCCTTGAACTCATCGTCAACTTCGTACACAATGTCGCCCTCGCCCTCGTCCTTAAAGCCTAATTTCCTATACACTGCTCTTCCCATGGCACTTCCTTCTGTCGTGCACTCTAAATCGCCTCTCCTCTTCGCTTCCTCCAGGCCCCATTGTACAAGCTTGCCGGCAATGCCACGTCTTTGGTATGCTGGATCAACAGCACAGAGATCTAGTGTGAAGATGGCGGGCGGCGTTTGGCGGTCCTTCTGCTGGGCAATTTCCTTAATATAAGAAATGCGTCTCTTCCAAAGTGACTTGAACATCTGATCGGCAAAGCGCCTGTGTGTGTCGTCTAGCTTTGCCAGTGCCTCAGACATGTCGCCAGTGAACTTATCACCGTAGCCTTCCACTTCAGAGAACTGCCCCCAGATAGCCATGCCTGCAACCCTGCGCTGTCCGGGGTTCTCGGGGTCGGGTAGGGTGGCCTTCAGGTAGATCTTGTTCGGCTGGCCATCTTTATTGGTAGTCCCACTCTTCCACTGCTCAATCATGGCTTGAGCGTGGCCAGCTCGTCCTTCTTCTGTGTCCCATCCTGGACTCATCGAGATCCAGACAGCGTCCTTTGCTTGACGGCCGAAGGCTTCTGATACACAATGGTTGGCTTGTATGATGTCCTGCTCAGTCTCGACGGGCGCGACGACGACCTCATCGTGGGTGGTGTTGAGGTTGTCCTGAGTAGCGGTCATGATGGCCAGTTGCAGGGCTTTTCGGGGCGGTCGTTCTGCGTAGTACAAGGCAGAATATATATTGGAGGCGCCTAGCAAGACATTTGCAAACTCAACACATTACGCTGCCATTGCCTTAGCGAGTGGGCCGGGCTTGGCTGGCATTAGCTAACAGAATCCACGATGAGCATTGAGAGCATGGGACAAAGCTGCGAAGAATGCTCTGCAGATCGGTGCACGCAGCCATCAATGAGTTGTGCAATTGAGCTGGGACAAAGAGATGGCTGTGTTGTGTAAACGTGAGTATAGTGATGCAGTTCTTGCCTCAGGATCGGCAACTTCAAGCCCACGGCGCCGGGTGGTGATGCAAACCACAAGCTTTGAGTTATCGGTACACAGAAATCTCGTGACGCTCGTTCGGCGGAATAAGCAAACGACTGTGCTACAGGAGCGCAACCGGCGTGTGGTTGATGCAGCCCATTAACACGTGCAGGGATATTCGCGTAACGCGGTCGCGGTCGCGCCTTCCGCGTTCTCACGTCGGCCTAAAGTGGTACTTTCCGCGTCCGCTCCACAACGCTCGACGCGCCTACAGCAACACGTTAATCGAGGTTGCTGAGTGTGTTCACAACCCTCACATCCTTCACAATGGTTGGACCCGTAACGAAAACACCGGCAAAGCGAGCGCTCGCTGAAGCCTCAAGCAACCGCGTAAACGCATCGCCGCGCTCCGCAAAGAAGCTCAAGATCGAAAATGGCGCCACGACAGGAGGGCCGCCGGTCAAGAAGGTCAATAGATCGTTCAACTCGAGCCAGCTGGGGCCGAGCCAGTTCGAAACCACGCTGGAACAGATGACACAGGACATCGAGGCTTTGAAGACGAAGAACACGGAGAAGGACCAGCAATGGAAGCGACCGCCGCTGCCGGAAGGCTTCAGCGAGATGACCTCGAAGGTCGTTTTCCAGCAGATTGAAGCCGAAGAAAGCGTGCTGAACGGCGGAAAGCCGGCAGTCAAGTTGTTCGGTGTGACAGAGGTCAGTCGCGTCGTTGCGCTGCAGAGGCTATGAAGAGGCTATGTACTGACATAACCCTTATAGAACGGCCACTCAGTCCTCCTCCACGTCACCGGCTTCCTCCACTACTTCTACGTCGCCGCACCAATCAACTTCCACAAGGAAGACTGCAAGCCATACCAGACCTTCCTCGAGAGCGAGTGCCAGAAGCAGTTCAACCAGCACTCGGCCGTGATCGCATCCGTCCAGATGTGTATGCGCGAGAACATCCTCCGCTTCCAAGGCAACCAGAAGAGCCCATACCTCAAGATCACAGTCAACGACCCCAAGATGATCAACCGCGTGCGGACCATGGTACAAAAGGGCAATGCCAACTACAAGAGGCTCTGGCCTGCGCGCGAGGATGGCATCTTAACCTTCGACAACATCGCATACGTTCTGCGGTTCATGATCGACACAAAAATCGCGGGTATGTCGTGGGTGGAGGCGCCCGCCGGAAAGTACAAGCTGTTGCATCCGCGAGACCAGCACTCCAACTGCCAGATTGAGGCACAGATACATTACTCTGATCTGATTGCGTATCAGTCGGAAGGGGAATGGGCCAAATCCGCACCCCTCCGCATCCTTTCCTTCGATATCGAATGCGCTGGTCGCAAAGGTGTCTTCCCGGAGGCGAACGTTGACCCCGTCATTCAGATCGCCAACGTCGTCACAAGAAACGGTGAGGAGAAACCATTCGTGCGCAATGTGTTCTGCCTGGACACAGTCAATTCTATCGTGGCCACACAAATCTTCTCCTTCGCCGACGAAGGCGACATGCTGATGAAGTGGCGAGACTTTGTCGAGGAGGTCGATCCGGATGTCATCATCGGATACAACATTGCCAACTTCGATTTCCCATATCTGCTCGATCGCGCCAAGCACCTGAAGCTTGCCAAGTTCCCTTACTGGACACGACTGAAGACAGTGCAGTCGAAGGTCGAGTCCTCAAATTTCTCGAGCAAGCAGCTTGGTAGTCGCGATACAAAGACAACCAACACCAATGGCCGCATCCAGCTCGATCTGCTCCAGCTCATCCAGCGCGACCACCAGCTGCGAAGTTACACGCTGAACTCTGTGTGTGCGCATTTCCTGAAAGAACAGAAGGAGGACGTACATCACAGCATGATCACAGAACTCTTCAACGGTGACTCCAATTCTCGGCGACGACTAGCGGTGTACTGCTTGAAGGATGCGTATCTGCCGCAACGATTGCTGGACAAGCTGATGTGTCTGGTCAACTACACCGAGATGGCCAGAGTCACGGGTGTGCCATTCAACTACCTCCTGGCCAGAGGACAGCAAGTCAGGTTTATCAGTCAGCTTTTCCGGAAAGCCCTGGACCATCAGCTCATCTGCCCGGACCTACCAAATCAAGGTAGCAGCGAGGATCAGTACGAAGGTGCAACCGTCATCGAACCCAAGCGTGGATACTACAAGCAGCCCGTCGCCACACTTGATTTCGCTTCGCTGTATCCCAGTATCATGCAAGCTCATAATCTTTGTTATACGACATGGCTTGATAAAGCGACAGTGGAAAAGCTGAAGATGAAGAAAGACGAGGATTACATCGTCACGCCGAATGGTGACATGTTCTGCACAGTCAAGACACGCAAGGGCCTCCTCTCACAGATTCTCGAAGAACTACTCTCCGCCCGTAAAAAGGCCAAGAGAGAACTCGGTGTTGAGAAAGATCCGTTCAAGAAGGCCGTATTGAACGGTCGTCAGTTGGCTTTGAAGGTCAGCGCCAACTCAGTATATGGTCTCACCGGTGCCACGAACGGAAAGCTGCCCTGTCTGGCTATCGCCAGTAGTACCACCAGTTTCGGTCGTCAGATGATCGAGAAGACCAAAGCCGAGGTCGAGGCGAAGTACACCATTGCGAACGGCTACAGTCACGACGCAGAGGTCATCTACGGTGACACGGATTCCGTCATGGTCAAGTTTGGTACGTCGGAATTGGCGGAGGCCATGAAGTTGGGCGAGGAGGCCGCCGACTACGTGTCTTCAAAGTTCATCAAGCCCATCAAGCTCGAGTTCGAAAAGGTCTACTTCCCTTATCTGCTGATCAACAAGAAGCGTTATGCTGGACTCTACTGGACGAACCCCCACAAGTGGGACAAGATGGACACGAAAGGTATCGAAACTGTCCGTCGTGATAATTGTCGTCTTGTTCAGACCGTTATTGAAACGTCGCTGCGCATGCTGTTGATTGATCAAGATCCAGAGGGTGCTCAAGAGTAAGTTGTTTGTTATCTTCGGCAGGCACCATCGCTAACACGATGTAGATTCGTAAAAGACACCATCTCGGATCTGCTGCAGAACAAGGTCGACATGTCCAATCTTGTCATCACCAAGGCTCTTACCAAGCAGGAAGACAAGTCAGGCAACGGTGGCTATGCGAACAAGCAAGCCCACGTCGAGCTCGCCGAACGAATGAAGAAGCGCGACGCAGGTTCAGCTCCCGCGCTGGGTGACCGTGTCGCATATGTCATGGTCAAGGCTGCCAGCGGTTCGAAGAACTACGAGAAGTCGGAAGACCCCATCTGGGTCCTTGAAAACAACTTGCCCATCGACACTCGATACTACCTGGATAACCAGCTCGCGAAGCCACTGGGCAGAATCTTCGAACCCATCCTCGGTGAGAAGAAGGCCAACTCGCTGCTCCTGGGCGACCACACGCGCGCCATCTCTGTCGCAGCGCCGACGGTGGGTGGACTCATGAAGTTCGCAAAGAAGACACAGACATGCATGGGCTGCAAGAAACCGCTCACAGCTGCGCACGAGAAAGAAGGCGCTGTCTGTGAGAACTGTCGACCGCGTATCGGCGAGCTGTACCAGAAGCAGCTCACCAAGGTCAGTGAGCTTGAGGTGCGCTTCTCGAGGCTTTGGACACAGTGTCAAAGGTGCCAGGGCAGTATCCACTGCGAGGTAATCTGTGCGAGTAGAGATTGTCCGATTTTCTACATGCGCATGAAGGCCAGGAAGGATGTCGAGGATGCCGGGAAAGAGATGGTGAGGTTTGACAAGGATGCCGCGCTCTGGTAGTGTGGGACGTTTATGAGAGCGGAGCATTGGCGTTTTATTGCAGATACCATGACTGTGGATTGTCGATAGGATACGACGCGTGTAGTCTATATCGCTTGTAAAAGAAGCGTACATTCTCACTGCATCATCCGTCTGCATGTTGACAGGTGCTGGTCCGTTCGCGATCATGTCCAATTGCAACGATGACGACAGGCAACAGAACACAAACTAACGACGTCCACTTTCATGCTCGACGTCGGGCCCTATTTGCACCGCGCGCCGACGATGATGCAGATGACGCGGTTCTGGTGCCGAGCCTAGCACCAGATGCGCATTTTGGGATGACGTGCACGACTTGTGGATGGGATTCTTAAAAATGCATGTGTTGCAGCTCTCGACAGCTGCAATTCTCGGCACCTGCGATTTGCAAGACTTCAACGCACAATATCACACAAATCTAGACTCAACATGGGCAACACGCAATCCACAGTGCGCTACCTCGCGCCGGCGTCGTTCCTGTTCGACTTCGCAGCGCAGCAATACGGCATGTTTTCCAAACCCAACATGCTCGACATTCACAATAAGAATCTCGCGGCCTTCTCGCCGTACCCGTACGCGATCGCGGGCTTCTTCTTCCCGCAGCAGCTGTTCCAGCTCGCGTGGCTGTGGAAGCTGTGGAACCAGGACGGCTCGGCTGCGGATCGCAGCATGATGAACAGGTTTGCGTGGGTGTATAGTTTGGGGAATTTTTGTATCGGGAGTACGTCTTACCTCACGACGCCGCGGTCTCAGCAGCTCGCTTGACGCACGTGGAAATGTACATGTGGATGCTAACCCGCGCAGCGTGGATGTTCTTCTGGAACGCAAACGACCTCGAGACGGCCAATGTGTTCGTCATCATCAACACGGTCGCGCAGCTGGGCTACATCGCCACAGCGCTCGAGCCGCTCGACACCCGCTCCACGCCCAACTGGCTCACCCACATCGTCGCGAAGACGTTTGCGGGCATCGGCGTCCTCGACCTGCTGCACAACACGTCAGCTGCGTACTACCGCGGGGTGCCACCCTCGGGGCTGGTACAGATAGCGACGGGCGTCGCGTTCGCTGCGGCAGCTAGCGTCAGCGACTGGATCTTCGGTGCGTGTCTGGTGTACGATCTCGCTGCACTCGCGGTCGGGCAGGCGGGGACTAGCTGGGGCAGCCTGCTGGGCGGATATGCGGCGGCGACGGCGGGGATTGTTGGGTTCAGGAACTACGTCTAGTGTGTCCTCGTGTGTCTCTGTGACTCTGAGCAAGCTGACGGGTTGCAGTCCACGATGGAAGGCGCAGAGGCAGGGGTACTCGAGTGTTGGTGACGGGGACAACGGCGGGTCTTCTTGATTGCATCGCCGACAGTACTGCATCGTCGACAGTACTGCATCGTCGACAGTACTACATCGTGCTTGTGTGGTAGCAGCAATGATCGCCCCGGGACGGCATGTTTCTCGTGACAATCATCTCAGCGACACCCAGGTTGCGTCCCGTGTGGTGTGTGCATGTGACCATTGTGCCATGGAGCGCGCGTTTCCCTTACGTTTTGCACAGCCTTAGTGGTGTTTATTAGTTGTTGCATCGCTGCCGATGACGGAGGCGGGGTGCATTCCAAGATTACCCTGCATAGATGCGCGCGCCCCACGATGCACACCATCTCCCCGCGTATCTCGCCTGCAGCAAGCGGATCGTGCAGAGCATCGCGTTCCTGAAGAACTCCACGACTGCAAGGCGTGGCATTAATAGCTGAGGCTCCGTGGAGCGTCGCAAGTGAGACTCGGCCAAGCCGCGAGCGGCGGCGGCTGGTCACGTGCAGCGGTGCCGAGAAGGCGGCGCTGCTTATCTCGCTATCTGTCTCGCTATCTATCTCGATGTCACGCAGGGGGTGGGACTGTCCGCCGCCTGTACCGCGCAGGACGTCGCTCCAGCCCCGGATTCCACCCACTTGCTAATCAGCGCAGCCGCCGTTTGCCGCATGGCGCGCTTTGTTTCGTATCGGGACGTCCACACCACCGGGGGATCGTCTGGGCTGTGGGGGGGTGGTTGACTGGAGGATCGGTGACTCTGCTCCTGCTGATGTGCTGCTCTGCGAACGAGTGACGACTCTCTTCTTCCCTTGTACTTGTCTCTTTCCATCTCTCTGCACTTTACTGGCTCTGTTACTGCACGGTGTGCATCGCCTGCCTCTCACGAGTCTTATCTGCGTTGGAGCAGGCCGACGTCACCGCCGGTGTATTTTCACAAACGTCGAACGCCTCAAAGTCCAGTATCTGGGTCGTTGAGCAGTGACCTGTGTCGAAGAGATCTGTGTCAAGAGATCTGGCGTCGGTGTCTTGTGTCAAGAGATCTGGCGTCGGTGTCTTGTATCAAGAGATCTGGTGTCGATTCTTGCATCACAGAAATCTCAGGCCACGAATACGCCTCGTGGCTGTACTCAGGCGCCGCACCGGCACCTGACCAGATACCCAAGACCCAAGACATCACGCAGCAAGAGAAGGGAGGCTCGACTGGACCCTTGATTCCTCGCAGACAGGCGATCGAGCCAGACCCGCGGCACTATGCTGCCCTATCGCCCCCTTCACATCGACCAGCCCACGCTCCCGCGGCACTGCGAGCCCGCCAACGAGCTCCTCACCGCGCTCTCCGTAACCTTCCACACGTGCATCCCGTCGTACCTCGCGCTCGCATCGACGCTGCTCGGCGCCTGCAGCATCGTGTCGTGGCTGTTCGCGCAGCTGCCGCAGATCTACAAGAACCACAAGCTCAAGTCGACGTCGGGGCTCAGCGTGTACTTTCTGACCGAGTGGCTGCTGGGCGACGTGACGAACCTGCTGGGCTGTCTGTTCACGGGGCAGGCGACGTGGCAGATCGTCATCGCCAGCTACTACGTCTTCGTCGACTGCGGGCTCACGGGGCAGTGGATCTGGTACGAGCTGCTGCACCACGGCCGCCCGCTACGTCCCATCTGGGGCCGCTGGCGGAGCGGCGAGAACGCTGACACGGCGACCGGCGGCGGCGGCGGCGGCGGCGGCGGTGGTGGTGGTGGTGGTGGTGGTGGTGGTGGTGGTGGTGCAGGAGGAATGCAGCAAGTCTCGACAGGCAAGACGCCCGACACCGACGCCGCGTCCGACGCAAAGGATATGAACGTCCCGCACTCGGCGCCGCTCGACGCATTCCGCATCCCCAACTTTGCGCGCAGCCCCAGCGGCGTCAAGGAATCCTACGCCGTATCGCCCATGGGCGGGCCGCAGATACTCGACGCCCCCGGCACGCCATCGCCGCGCAACATCCGCCGCGTGGCAGCCTCGAGCTCGCCCCTGGCCTCGCCAAAAGCCCTGCTGTACCTCAGCGCCGTGTTTGCGCTGCTCTCGCACGGCACGCTCGCCGCACCCACGTCGGCCTCTGCATACACGTCGGCCTCTGCACATACGTCGGCCTCTGCATACGCGTCGGCCTCTGCATACACGTCGTCTTCGGACACTAGCATGTCCACGCGCGAGCTGCTCGGCAACATCTTCTCCTGGTCATCAACATTCCTGTACCTCGGCAGCCGACTCCCACAACTCTACAAGAACCAAGTGCGTCGCAGCACCGCAGGCCTAAGCCCCTCGCTGTTCGCCGCCGCTTTCTTCGGGAACCTGTTCTACTCGTCCTCGCTCCTCGCGAATCCCAGCGCATGGCACGATTTCCCCCCGCACAGCGGGTGGTCCGAGCAGGGCAGCGACAGGCGGGACTGGATTCTGCGCGCGCTGCCCTTTTTCCTCGGCGCCGCGGGCGTCCTGATCATGGACGCCGCGGTGGGCCTGCAGTTTTGCGTCTTCGGCGACGGCGCGCTGCAAGACGCGCGCGGGCGGCCCGCGCGCCGCGACGACGAAGTCATTCTCACCGTCGACGACCACGGGGTGCCGAAGAGACGGCGTCTGCACTGGCGCCGTGTGAGCGGGTGGATGCGCGGGTGGGCTCCCGCCGTGAGTGTTGCGGGCACGCCGTCGGTCAGCAGGGCCAGCACGCCGTCGGTCAGCGGGGCCAGCACGCCTGCGCAGACGCCCACGCCGCGACAGCAGAGTCCGGCGGAGGGGGGGAGTCGGAGGATCTCGATCCCGGCGCGGGCGGGCGGGGCGCTGGACGAGGCGCGCGCGCTGCTGGGTACGGGGCGGCATGCGAGTCCACGGAGTTATGGCGCATTGGGGGGCAGTCCGCGATAGGCGGGAGTGTACGTTGTATTCATTTTGGCTTCGCATTGGCGTTATGGGTATGTAGACATGAGAATGACACGACCTTGCAGACACTCCCGTCCATGCACCATCTGATACCGTCGCCGGTCCACGCACCATCTGATACCGTCGCCCGACCATGCACCATCTGATACCGTCGCCGGACCATGCACCACCTAATACCGTCGCCCGACCACCCACCACCCAATACCGTCGCCGGACCACGCACCGCCTAGTACCGTCGCCCGACCTCGACCCCGAGATTCTCGTCCGGGTTCGCAAACCCCCTCGCGCGCGGCGTGGCGCTGCGCGTGACGTCCTGGGGCGCGGCGCCCGTGTACGCCCACCCGCCGTCCTGGACGAAGAAGTCGACCTCGTCGACAATGTCCCAGACGACGTCCTCGGCAATCTGCTCCGTGTAGCGCGCGGACATTGCGCGGAGGGGCCGGGTGGTGCCATCTGCCGCGGGCTCTGCGGTGCCGCTGCGCGCGTCGCGGCTCCATTCCGGCGGCGGGCACCAGAAATCCGGCCCCATGTTGACCTGGGCGACGGCGCCGTTGAAGACGCTCACAGCCGGCAGGTAGCCGACGAGGCCGTCGTCGAAGCCCGTGCGGGCGCCGGCCTTGACGGCCTCGGGACTGGGCGCGCTCGCGGGCGGCAGGAAGGCGAGCAGGTTCTCAAACGCAATGCCGGCCTCGACGCCGTTCTTGTACACCTTGACGTGCGAGTGCGGCAGCGAGCGCACGCCCACGTCGGCGTGGTTCGGGCTCGGGTGCACGCGCGGCGCGGGCCCGCGGTCGTGGTAGGCCTCGACCGCCTTGGTGAGCTGGTAGTCGAGCTGCTCAAAGTAAAAGTTGCCCTTGTACGGCACGGGGATGCGGTCGCGGATCATGTCGGCCGGGCGGTCGCCGGGGTCGCCGCGCCGCGCCGCGTCGAAGCCGTCGCCGACGTCGACGGCCGGGTTGTAGATGCCGTCGACGACCTTGCGGTGCAGCGCCAGGCTCGGCAGCGCAATCTCCAGCCCCACGACGTCGCCCTCGGCCAGCTGCTCGTCCGTCACGTACTCGACGGGCGCGGGCTTGCCGTGCGGCGGCCGCGCCTTCATGTGCTTGCTCTTGGCGCCGCGCGGCAGCGGGCGGAACAGCTTCGACGCCCGCGAGCGGTGCTGCGCCTCGAACCGCGCGTCCGTCACGGCGTAGCTGTAGCCGTCGAAGCCGACGGGCGCGTCGAGCGGCGCCTCGCGACGCGCCCAGCCCATGCGCACGTGCGGGCCGGGCCGGGTGTCGCCGGTGCCGGCGTCGACGGGGTCGCGCGGGCCGCCTCGGGGGATCCCGCGCAGGATGCGCACCTCGTAGTACAGGCGGCCCTCGCGCGCCGTCACGTTGGCGCGGCCCATGCGCCAGCCCCTCTCCTGCGAGACCACCGTGGCCGTGTCGTCAAAGTAGAACCACTTGTCCGAGTCCTCGTGGCTCATGCGCGCGCCGTACGGGCGCGAGTCGGTCTGGCGGTAGAACTGCTTGTGCCGGAACAGCGGGTCGGCGACGCAGTGCGTGTACTTGTAGCCCTTTTTGTTCCACGCGTAGTCGTGCGGCTTGCGCAGCTCCGTGACGCCGTCGGGCGCGAACAGCGGGTGCGGCTCGCGCGAGAGGAACACGCCGTCGCGGGGCGGGTTGTAGTCGGCCGCCCTGGGCTCGGGGATGGCGTACCGCATCGGCGAGTCGGCCGCGGGCCGCTGCTCCTTGCTCGCCCTGGCGTTTGGCGTGCCTGCGCGCCCGCTGCCCGACGCCTCGCGCTTCTTGAGCGTCTCGCGCTTCTCTCTGCGCTCGCGCTCGCGGGGCGGCATCCCCGCCCGTGCCCGCGGCGGCGCGTCGCTGCTGGCGGTGTGGTTGGTGCTGTGGTTGGCGCTGTGGTTGGCGTTGGCGCTGTGGTTGACGCTGTGGTTGTGGTTGTGGTTGTGGTTGTGGTTGTGGTTGGCACCGTGGTTGGCACTGTGGCTGGCGCTGGGATTGGGGTTGAGCGGCGACGACACGGCGGGCATGTGGTCCTCGTCCATCGGCCGCCGCAGCGGAGGCGCGACCGCGGGCGTGTTCGAGCGCGACGGCGGCTGGTCGGCCATTGCGGTGGCTGTTGTTGGCTGCCGGACGTGGGTGGCCGCGGTCGTCGGGCGCGTCTGCATAACGCGCGGCACGTGACCTGGTCGGCTTGCCAGGCGGGCTAGATTGGCGCCCCCACCAGAATTTATTGCCGTTGCGCGCGCTACTGGTTTTCCGGCTCTGCGAACGAGAAGGAACTTCACGCTCGCCCGGTTCTCAGGCGACACTACGCTGCAGCGCTCCCGCAAGCCACCGACAGTACCGCAAGCTGCCGACAGTACCGCAAGCCGTCGACAGCACCGCAAGCCGCCGACAGTACCGCAAGCCGCCGACAGCACCGCAAGCCGCCGACAGTACCACGCCCGCGAATCCCGCGCCCGCCGCCATGCCTCGCGCACCAAAGTCGCCCGGCGTGCAGAGCCAGCGACACAACCCGCTCGCCGACGAGTACCTCCCCTCGGACCCCTACAAGATCAAGGCCAAGCGCACAAAGCGCACCAAGGCCGACCCCGGGGCCGAGCAGGGCTATGTCGACTCGAAGAGCTCGCGCAGGATCCTGGAGATTGGACGAGAGCTCGCCGAAGAGGACGAGCGCGCGAGCCAACAAGACGCGCGCTCGAACCAAGAGCACGCGCCCCGGGCCGCAAACCCGGCCTTTGACTTTGAGAGCAGGCTAGGCGAGGAGCATCTCGACGAACACGTCTCCGGGCAGTTCGACGACGACGACGACGACGACGAGGCGTGGGGCGAGGACGACGAGGCCGACGAGGTCGAGATGGACGCCGAGGATCTTGCGGCGTGGAACAAGTTCATCCCCACCGACGACAACCCGATCCAGTGGCCCGGCCAGGAGACGGCGCCGTCCGGGCCCGGCACAGATCTGGCCGCGCTCATCCTCGAGAAGATTGCTGCGCACCAAAACGGCGGCGGCAACGGCGGCGGCAACGGCGGCGGCGGCGGCGACCAGGGGCCGCGCGAGGTGATGGGCGGCGGCGCGCCAGAAGACGCCGTGGAGCTGCCCGCAAAGGTGGTCGAGGGTGCGTGGTGCCACAAACGTCTGCTGAGCAGCCACTGACCGCAGCAGTCTACAGCAAGGTCGGCCTGATCCTGTCGCGCTACAAGGCCGGCAAGCTGCCCAAGCCCTTCAAGATCCTCCCCACGATCCCCGCCTGGGAGACGCTCCTCGGCATCACACGGCCCGAGAACTGGACGGCCAACTCCATGTACGCGGCGACGCGCATCTTCGTCTCGTCGAAGCCCCACAACGCACAGATGTTCCTCAACACGGTCCTGCTGCCGGCCGTGCAGTCCAACATTGCCGAGACGCAGAAGCTGAACATCCACCTGTACAATGCCCTCAAGAAGGCTCTCTACAAGCCCAGCGCCTTCTTCAAGGGCCTCGTCTTCCCCATGCTCACAGAGAGCCGCTGCACGCAGCGCGAAGCCACCATTGTCGCCTCGGTCGTCGCAAAGGTCTCCGTCCCCGTCCTGCACTCGGCCGCCGCCCTGCACAGGCTGTGCGAGATCGCCGCCGAGCAAATGTCGAGCGACCCGGACGCCGCCGGCCCCTGCAACATCTTCATCAAAACACTGCTGGAGAAAAAGTACGCCCTGCCCTTCAAGGTCATCGACGCCCTCGTCTTCCACTTTCTGCGCTTCCGTGCCGCCGGCGCAAGCTCGGCGGACGCCATGGACACCGAGTCCGTCGCCGGCGACCTCGGTGGCACCGGGAAGCTGCCCGTCATCTGGCACCAGTGCCTGCTCGCCTTTGCGCAGCGCTACCGGAACGACATCACAGAAGACCAGCGCGAGGCCCTGCTCGACCTGCTGCTGACA